>NC_064282.1:26150466-26152551 GCF_019186545.1 Solanum stenotomum
ACCCCCCGCCTAAAAGGGCTGAAATTCCGGCGGCGTGTGGTTCATCTCGGTTGAAAGATAAAAAAGAGAAAAAAAATGAAGCAAAGAAAAGGCCGATTTCGACAAATCAAAAGGGGAAGAAGAGGAAGGGGAAAATTGGTGAAACCCCTTCTGAATCTGATTCTGATTTTGTTAGTGAAACAAAAAAGAAAAAAAGAAAAAAAAACAACAAATGTAGAAGTTGCTCAATCTTCAAAACCATCAACAAGAAGTACAATAAAAAAGAAGGAATCATAAATACCAACATCCAAAAAACACAAAAAAGTTGTTAGGATAAGTACTTTATTTAATTTATTTCCACATTAACCAAAATAGTGATTTTTTATATCACATTATGCTTATTGTTTTTTTCGAAACATTTGTATGTGTGAAAATAGTTCGAAATATGAATAAAATGTGTATGGATATGAGGTTAATGTTTGATTGTTGGATTTTGTATGTACTTTGATACAATATTGGTATAGGAAATGGTATGAATTGTGTGTCAACATTGGTGGGATGGTCTATTAATTTTGTATATGATATGAATTATTTAATTACTCTGTTTTGTATAAATTTAGAATAATATTAATATGAAATTGGGATTTTTTCCTATTAAGAAGGTTTATTATTCAATTTATCCATTAATGTATTAAAATTGTTAAATTATTGTTAAAATAGATTGATGAATGCAACAGTACAAATAAAGCTGGTACAATGTTTGAATAAATTTGGTGTGAATTTTTTTATAAATATTGCATAAAGCAGTACTAAAATTTATGTATATGCATGTGTATGAAACATGAATAATATTTGTATCCACATAATTTTATATTATTTTTTATCAATGTTTATATGATTTTGATTTATTTTTGATTTATATGATATAATTTAATTATAAACATTTTAAAATTATAGTTACTGATGGAATGAAACTTGAATAACATTTGTATGAAGTGTGTTTTAATTTAGTATAAACAATTTTATTTTATAGGCAAGGAAGATATACACATACTGGTCTTCATGTACAAACATGAATGTTTTTGCCGATCTATTGGATTTCCTCGGGCAAGAGAGGTTTCAACAATTTCTCGAACAAACACCTTTTGGTGTATTTTATGACATACACCATAAAGATTCAATGTCAACTATTGCGACATTTGATGATTCTTGAATCTGAAAATGTCAGAGACGACATGTTTGTTGTGAAAATAAACGGTACAGAATTACTTTTTGGAATCAAGAAATTTGCAGCGATATTGGTCTTAAATGTGGACTTCTTACTAATTTTTTTTCAGATCCGTATATTTCCAATAGAATTATCTTAAAATATTTTGGGGATATGACAAAAGTTCCTAAGTTAGACTTCTTCAATAAGTTTAAACATGCTAACTTTTTTGAGACTGAAGACCGCTTAAAAATTGGCATTCTGTACTTCATTACTTCATTTTTGACTGGTTTGGAGGCCTCAAAAACAACCATTCCTAAATTGTATTTTGATTTGGTTGAGTCCGGTCAATATGTCAACTTCCCATGGGGCAATGAATGTTTTAGATTAACTCTTAAAGCTTGCAGCCGTAGGTTGGGAAAGAATCCTACGTCATTCAAATTCAGTCAATTCCATATAGCATTGCAGGTTTGGTTTTATGAGTGTTGTCATCCTTTTGACAACTCAGTTGCTATCCGTGTTTCAAATGTCACACCGCGTATTCTCAACTGGAAGACATCGAATGAGAGTATTTTCTTCGATGACTTAAAGAATACGATTTTCAGAACACACGGCAACCAGGTTATCGTTTAGTTATTGTCATTTACAAATTATAAGTTATTACATTTTTTTTATAAATTTTAGTTCTCATATCTTATTTTGTTATCACAGCATAAATTCAGAAACATAGTGCTTACTGACGAAGAGTTAAATGCCATGGATCAGATCAATTTGCATCAATCTTCTAGTCAACATGAGACAGAAGATCAAGCAACATCAGAAAGGCACGATGTTGACTTTGACGAAAAGTATGTAGAGTTGAAAAAGGAAATTGCGGAGGTATACAATTAAAAATTATG
>NC_064282.1:26152732-26174023 GCF_019186545.1 Solanum stenotomum
TTTGGTTTTATGAGTGTTGTCATCCTTTTGACAACTCAGTTGCTATCCGTGTTTCAAATGTCACACCGCGTATTCTCAACTGGAAGACATCGAATGAGAGTATTTTCTTCGATGACTTAAAGAATACGATTTTCAGAACACATGGCAACCAGGTTATCGTTTAGTTATTGTCATTTACTAATTATAAGTTATTACATTTTTTTATAAATTTTAGTTCTCATATCTTATTTTGTTATCACAGCATAAATTCAGAAACATAGTGCTTACGGACGAAGAGTTAAATGCCATGGATCAGATCAATTTGCATCAATCTTCTAGTCAACAGATCAAGCAACATCAGAAAGGCACGATGTTGACTTTGACGAAAAGTATGTAGAGCTGAAAAAGGAAATTGCGGAGGTATACAATTAAAAATTATGCTTTAATTTTTTTTTACCATATTACAAAGATTTTATCCACCTTTTCAATGTTTAATGACAGGTTCGGATGGAGTTGAAAGAACTGAAAGATAATGTTATTTTTCAATCCCTTTTCAATTAATTTTTATTAATTATGTTTCTGTAATATTTTAATGTTTAACATATATGTCTACATCTATTGATAAGGTTGATAAGCACATGACCGGCATGAAAGCATATGTCAACAATTCGACAAAGTTGATAATTGAGGAGATTAGGTCTTCAAGAGGTCAACCATCACAAGCAACACACCAACATGTATTAAATGGTTTTACAAGTTAAAAAACTGAAACAATTGGTGTAGCATAATACGAAGTGTGTATGTGTAAGTAAATATGAGATGTACGAATTTAGACTTAAGTTAGTATTATTTTGGTATGACCAAATTTTATGCATGATTTTCCAATTTCTGTCTGTTTAATATTTGTATTAAATTGGTATGACCAAAATGTCACAATGGGTTTGAGGTTGCAACTGAGTTGATCGATGAGTTTAACAAATGGGTTTTCAAAGATGTCTCATCTAGGCGTGGCAGGTATATGTGTAAATAAAAAATAAAGCAATTTTTTTTCTTTCAATATTATCCAATCAATTTGTATACACTATTTTTAATATATTCTTACTGTTCACAGGAAATCTGCTTATTCAAAGCTCAAAGATAGTTTTGAACCTCAAATGGACTTTGGTGTTGTCAAAGTTGCAGAAAAGGATTTTTTCAACATAATGGTTAAACCTAGCAGGCCTTGGGAAGACGGGGTAAGTCTTATATATCAACCTTTTAAATAGTTAATTTAAAACTCATATTCCAGATTTTTGTACTTATATTTGTAGTTTCTGTTTAAAATATATATATCCATGTTGTATGCATATTGAATGATTTCTGAATAAACTTGGTATACAGTGTTCATGTATGCAATTGATATGATTTTTGATTTAATTTGGAATAAAAATAAACTTTCATGAACAATGCACTAAACATGATGCTAGAATGAAATTTATATGCATTCTGTATATATCTGAAACATTTTTTAATGTATTTTTAAATGTTAACAGCATGTTAATACCATTATGTATTATCTGCGAAAGAAGGCAAAGTACTCTCCCATACCACTATCATACAGTACGGTTGACTGTTGGTTTATGACGTGGGTTGATAACATTAAGAAACAATGGAGAGAGTCAAATTGCGACATGAGATCCATTTCTCCCGATCATGATGTTGGACAGTGCATTAGAGGCTTCAAACTGCTTGCCAACATTCCTTGGGACAATGTTGACAATGTCATTTTTCCTGTCAATATTAGTGAGAAATTTCATTGGTTTTTGGTTGTATTCAGAATCAAGCTTAGATGTCTACATGTATACGACTCGATGAAGGGAGGATCTGTTCACACCAAGAAAGTAAATGAAGCAGTTGGTAAACTTGCAACAATGATACCACTATTTTTAACGAGCACTGGATTTTATGGTAAAAGGCTTAATTTGTATGCAAATAAACTCCCTAAATATGTACACAAGTCTCAATCCGACCCACTTGATATCAAGCATATGATGCATGCTCCTCAACAAGAAGATATTTCAAAGTACGTATTTCTATATTTTATTGATTTCATTAGAAAAGAGTTAAATTAATTTATTTCTTAATTTTTTTTTTATTTCTTATTTTTTTCATTTTTTCAGTGATTGTGGCTTGTACACATGTCTATTTGCTGAATACATCAGTAATGATGTTTTTGATATGCGTTCTATTGATATCGATGCAAAGTACCATCGTCAAAGGTATGCCACAATCCTTTAGCATTATGGAAAAACAAAGAATGGGGATGGTGCGATCAATGAGAGTGAAGTTATTGGTACGGTTGCTAGCAAATTTGGTGGACCTCGCATAGCAAAAGAACATGTTTCGGATACCACCAACTGTCCTACACCAAGACAATGGACAAGAAATTAGATATAGTCTATTGCACCTTCTACTTTTTTAGAACAACATTTTATTTTTTTTAACTTTTGGACAATTTTTTGTGTTAAAGTTTTTGATGATATATGATATCATATGTTTAATTCCAGTCAGATATCATCTACAAAAGAATTACCATTTATCGGGATGCCAGTTATATACAGACTTCATACTAGTTGGATTCACTATTTGGGGTATATATTACACATTGAATATACCATTTTCCGGGATGCCAGTTTTATATTCTAAATATATTTTTGGATGGAATGTGTATAAATCTGATTAATACATGTATGCATCTGACTTTAATGTTTTGATTGTTGAAATATTGTATGTATGAATTGGTATAAAGATTTGATATAAACTGAAGTTAGTATTTGAATGACACCTGAATAAGATTGGTATAAAAATTGTTTTAATTTCATTTATAGTAGGACACAAGTTGGAAACCAAATTAATATTCATGATAAACTACATTAATTACTCAGGATACCAAATGCATTCCATAATTACCTTGTATAATTATCACTAATATTAACACTATCTTATATATTAAATTGAAATAAATTTTATTTCCAACAGTATGCAATTTGTATGATTAATGAATGCATCGCGTATAAAAAATGAACAGTATATTAAACACTTAGTTATAATGCATTTCAAACCAATTATGTTTCATATCAAAACATAACAACATTTTATTTTTTTTAACTTTTGGACAATTTTTTGTGTTAAAGTATTTGATGATATATAATATCATATGTTTAATTCCAGTCAAATATCATCTACAAAAGAATTACCATTTATCAGGATGCCAGTTATATACAGACTTCATACTAGTTGGATTCACTATTTGGGGTATATTTACACATTGAATATACCATTTTTCGGGATGCCAGTTTTATATTCTAAATATATTTTTGGATGGAATGTGTATAAAATCTGATTAATACATGTATGCATCTGGCTTTAATGTTTTGATTGTTGGAATATTGTATGTATGAATTGGTATAAAGATTTGATATAAACTGAAGTTAGTATTTGAATGACACCTGAATAAGTTTGATATAAAAATTGTTTTAATTTCATTTATAGTAGGACACAAGTTGGAAACCAAATTAACATTCATGATAAACTACATTAATTACTCAGGATACCAAATGCATTCCATAATTACCTTGTATAATTATCACTAATATTAACACTATCTTATATATTAAATTAAAATAAATTTTATTTCTAACAGTATGCAATTTGTATGATTAATGAATGCATCGCGTATAAAAAATGAACAGTATATTAAACACTTAGTTATAATGCATTTCAAACCAATTATGTTTCATATCAAAACATAACAACATTTTATTTTTTTTAACTCTTGGACAATTTTTTGTGTTAAAGTATTTGATGATATATAATATCATATGTTTAATTCCAGCCAGATATCATCCACAAAAGAATTACCATTTATCGGGATGTCAGTTATATACAGACTTCATACCAGTTGGATTCACTATTTGGGGTATATTTTACACATTGAATATACCATTTTTCGGGATGTCAGTTTTATATTCTAAACATATTTTTGGATGGAATGTGTATAAAATCTGATTAATACTTGTATCCATCTGACTTTAATGTTTTGATTGTTGGAATATTGTATGTATGAATTGGTATAAAGATTTGATATAAACTGAAGTTAGTATTTGAATGACACCTGAATAAGTTTGATATAAAAATTGTTTTAATTTCATTTATAGTAGGACACAAGTTGGAAACCAAATTAACATTCATGATAAACTACATTAATTACTCAGTATACCAAATGCATTCCATAATTACCTTGTATAATTATCACTAATATTAACACTATCTTATATATTAAATTGAAATAAATTTTATTTCCAACAGTATGCAATTTGTATGATTAATGAATGCATCGCGTATAAAAAATGAACAGTATATTAAACGCTTAGTTATAATGCATTTCAAACCAATTATGTTTCATATCAAAACAAAACATGAGTCTAAAAGACAAAACAAATAATCATTTTTTTTGCACAGGATAATTTGAACATGTCGTCCTGTTGTGGCTAACTTGACGACATCTACTACAAGTAACTTTAGACCTTTTGAATTTTACATCAGCAAACCCTTTCCAGCGTTCAAGTTGTGGTCTTACTGCTGCTCTCTTTGGACCAGGCGGCATCAATTTAGGCTCTGAAACATAGCTTGGTATATCCCATGTACTCTCGCATGGGAAAGGTTCAACAGGGATGACATATGTATCTTGAAAATTCTTCAGGCTATAAAAAGGAGAGCAATAATTTGTTTCATGCAGTCTTCTGTATCTAAGAACTGCTATTTCATTTAAAAAAATAAAACAGATTTCATACCTACTTAATACAAAATTCATACATCCAATCATTTATATAAATAATAACATTTCACATTTCATACCAACTTAAAACATTTTTAATACATTTATTCAAACTTCAAAATAACTTTTTTTACTAACTAGTTAACACACTTTCATATTAACTTAAAACAACTGTCATATAATTCTTCAAAATTCTAAATAACCTTTTTTTCACATTACTGAATACACTTTCGTACCAAATTAATTATAATTACACTAACAAATTCATTCAAAACTATACATTCTAATTTATTTTTCACGAAAAAAACCAGTAATCAATAATATTACAGAAACTTACCAAGAAAAAAACCATTTATCACTAATATGATGTCACTAAACCACTACCAAAAAACAGAAACTTACCAAAAAAACACTAATATTACAATTTCACAACAAATAATAAGTATTATGAACAAAATGTATTGTTTATACAAAAAAATATATCACATTCAATTGTTACGCTTTGCAGTTTCATTTTTTTTCTATTTCATTGAAATCCAAATAAAAATAGTAAACAATTAAAAATACTCACCTGAAGCAATCCATCTTCCGCCATGTTTAATTAATATTGATACGTAGTTGTCCATCACAAAAAAAAACACGTTTTTCAACAAAAAAAATAAATCAAATTGTCGCCAGTTTCAATTTCTGGAAGAAAAACGAAGAGAGAGAAACATAAAAGAAAAATGGATAAAATCTGATTTTTAAATTAATTTTAACAAATTGGAGTGAATTAAGGAAACTGAATATCCTTAATTAGTTTGAAATTCCTTAATTCATGCTAATTAATAATTATCCTAATTTAATTCAAATTTAAAAGCCATCCCTATTTCTGTTTTTTTCATTTTTTCCTTCATAAACATTTTATTTTAATTTCTTTTTATCAGCTTATTCTTTTCAAATCAAATGTTTTTAATTATTAAAAATAATTATTTTTTTTAATAATATGTTACAACCTGAAATTTTTAATGTTATAACTTGAAAGTCTAAATCTACTGCTGTAACTCAAAAATATTAGTATAATATATGTCATATTAGAAATTTTCACTTTCATCTTTGATCCTACTTTTTCATAGTAGCTTTACCCCATATCAGGGGTGGAGCTATGATGTCTCCAGGGTGTCCAACTTGTCACACCCCAAACCTACACCCTAGATGTGACCGACACTTGAAAATCATTTTTGGTCCCTAAGCGAACATGTGTCCTTGTTGACTACTAAGCGGAAGACTAACTCAAGCATACACAAGCATCAAACTGAAGAATTGTTTAAAAATAGTTTACTAAATTTCAAAGCTATCTAAAAATACTGAGTATTTACAAATATAAAGTTTGAATTAATAATTTGAAATTGAATACCGTAAGACTGACCAAGATTAACTATCGATAAAGTTTCTTTTATATATAGGTGTCGGGACAAGACCCACGACACCTTATAACGCTACTACTAACAAATCATAAAACTGGAGTCCTTCGAAAGCAAGAAGGCCTCACCAAAAGCTGACGAGCGGATAATCATGTGATCTCAACAGAACTCCAGCGGATGATCCTAAGTACCTGAATCTGCAACATGAAATGATGCAGGTTGAATGACATTAGTACATTGAATGTATATGTATGTAATAGGGCAAAATAAAACAAAAAACTGAACGGGAAGACTAAAAGTAACTCAATTGAAATATAGCATAAATCATGATGAAAATTATTTAACCTCTTACTCTAAGAATGCAATAAAAGTAAATACAAAACGGATATATATATATATATATATATAGACACACACACACACACTCTTTACTTTACTTTATTGTGGATTTTCTCTAACCGACAAACATCACTATGAGTCTCGTGATGATAAAGCGTCTCACCTATTCTGCCAAAACTACCTTATACCTTGTGAGGGTATAGAACAAACTCAACTCATGGATCTACTATAAAGATCTTCTCAAAGGCAGTAAGGAGTCGCCTGAAAGACAGTGCGATCCTAACTCACGTTGGCTACGTGTTTTATGAGAAATGTAAGTTGTTTGAATTTTTTCTTATATCAGTTCTTAATAATACTCTCAAAATATATATCTCAATGCTCAAGTAAAAATACTTTCTCTGGATTGAGATAAGTTCTCAAAAAGGTCTCCTTAAGAGGTAATTGTTCTGTAATAATTATGTCTGAAAAACTCTTATACTTTTCTGAAAATAGTGTTCTCTTTCTCCATGTAAAAATGATACATTTTGAAATCATTTAATTTCCTTGAACTCTACTAAAAAATTATACTTTAAATTTTACTCTTGAACTCACTTTTAACTTCTCAAAATCAATTTAAGGAAAAATATTTGATCAAAATATTTTCAACAAAAACTTAGTAAATGGGGTTCACGTGGAAATATAAACATGAACAACAACTCAAGGATATCAATGCATAATATATAGCAACTCATAATCAAGAATTTAAAATTCGAAATCAATAATATAACTCATCGCAGAAATTCTCGAAACTAAGGGTATAACCCTAGATTAAACTTTTATTGACTAAATTTAGATGTAGGGCGTGAGGACGAATTAAATCTATCACTGTGATTAGCCTTAAATATCTGATTATACAGTTATTAGACCGAAAACTTTGATTGAGAATTGATTTTTCTTGAGCCCAAGTAAAAACACTACCATTCTTGAATGAAATCTTTGGTCTTGAAATCTTGGTGCTTGATCTTGATAAAAGAAATTCTTTTATTGAGTTTCTAGAGTGGAAGAACTTGGGAAATCTTGGGTGAAAGACTTCTCTTTGTATCTTGAATTTTTTACTTGAAGGTTTTAGGGTTCTTGATGGAGAAGAGGAACCCTAGGTGAGTTTTGAGAGAATTTCTAGAAACTTGAACGTTCCGATTGATAATTTTGAGAGGAAAACTGGTTAGTCAAATGATATACTTAATTAAAACACCCAAAATCGACTTGCAATAGGACCAAAAAACTTGGAAAGAACCAAAATAACCCCTTAAACTTGTGCAGAAAGTTTATGAAAAAATTCGCAGAAAGCCTTCATAGAAGGCTCTACGGTTCATGGAACATTCCACCATCATTAGTTCTGATTGTAGAACATTGACTGTCTGATAGAGCTTTACTAAAATGGGCATAACTTTTTACTCTGAACTCGAAATGAGGCAAACTTGGTGGCGTTGGAAAAAGGACTCATAGACCTTTAATTTGGTAGGTCATGAACCATCTAATTCACTATATACTAAGAGATATGATTCTTTGAAGTTGACTTAAGTAAAATCTTATATCAAAATCAATAAGGAAACTTTCAACTCAATTTTGTGATAAGGAGTTCTTCTGACCTTAATTAGGTGTAAAAACATTGGGGTTTAGATTAAGAAAGAGTGAAAAAGACTAAAATAAACCCCCTTAAAAATTGACAGAAGTCGTCTATGGAAGGCCATCTACTATCCGCACAAAAGTCTATGAGTCATAAACCCTCTCGTAGGAACATGCTGAGTTTTCTGAATTTATGAAGTTAAGGATTACGGGCCCTTTCTACGGCCCGTGGAAATTTTGATGGGAAATTCTACTCGCTCGTAGGAAGCTTACTAGAGTGTGCTTCAGGTTTTGATTTCCATGATGCCTTTTAACGGACCATGGGAACTCCTACGACCCGTCGTCCGGTCCGGTGAAACTTAGACCCGAGAACCAACTTTTAAAGGTCTGGTTCCTGTCTACGGTTCATAGATACTTCTACGGGCCGTTGAAAGCGTGGCACCATATAACATAAATTTTCAAGGTCAGATTTTGGGTTAGAATTTTCGGAGTGCTACACAATTAGACACCCTTAATCAAAAAATTACATTATATATATATGATCTGACTTTCTGTTGATAAATATAGTATTTTGGACATCCTTAAAAACTAAAGAATTCGTAGAGCAGTAGCTAAAGCTCTCAGTAATCCATGCGGTGTTTGGGTTTGACTCTTGACATATGCGTTTTTTTAAAGACACTTGACATGTGCGTTTTTTTATTAAAAATTAATGTGGCCTGCTTGACAATAATAATATAATAAAACTTGGCGTAATTTTGACACAAATATCCGGTGCTTTGTGGGAAATGGTGTCAAATTTATGCAAATATCCTATAGATTTATGATAAATAGTGTCAAATTTGTGCCCATGCTTTTATGGGATTCCTTATTTTTACTTTAAATTAAGTGTTAATTTTTTTATTTTTTTTAATATTAATTAAAAATAGTATAAAATATCAATATTTGATGTTCATTCCTTTTATGATAAGGTCCAATAAATAATAAATAAAGTTCTCTTCCTCTATAATTAGAAGACTCATTTATCCAAATTATATTACAATCAGTGATGTAGCTACATGGTTGTCAGGATGTCCAATTGGATATCCTTTGCCGGAAAAATATATTGTATATACAAGTAAAATGATATACGAAATGATTAAATAACATATTTTAGGCACCCTTAATACAACAAGTTGATATAACTTAGTGATTTCAGATGCTTGGAATGATGTAGTACCCGCGTCCGCCACTGATTACAATATTATTGAGAATAAGAATTTCAATAATTCTCTCTCTATTTTTCTTCTCTTTCTCTTATAAAAATAAATCTTGAATTATTAATAAATGCATTACTAATTCATATATTACTAATCAACTTTTTTTTAATTAATCACTATTAACTTTCTTTCCCCATAATCACATATTAATATTTTAGGAAAAATTACTTAAATACACATCTTATTTTATCATAATCTCTAAAATTCCCTACAATTTAAAAAAATTTCAAAAATCCCCTCTCGGATACATCACTTTTTTCTCGCTGATACATCTCTATCCCCCTCTCGGATACATCACTCCCCTCTTTGATACATCCCTCCCTTCCTGGATACATCCCTCATCTATGTATCTATATGTCTTCTAATGTATTTGGAAGTCTAGTGATGTATCCGGATGTCCTAATCCCTCCTCTCTCGGATATACGGAAGTCCAGTGATGTATCCATATGTCCTATTTCCTCTCCGATACATTCCTCCCCTCTCTGATACATCACTCACCTATGCATCCAGATGTCTGTTAATGTATTCGAAAGTCCAGTGATGTATGTGGAAGTCCAGTAATGCATCCGAAATCCATAAATTTTAAAGAGATTTTTGTAATTTGAAAAATAATGTAATTATACTATTTTAATTAGAATAGATAAGCATGGATTAACTTTCTTTCCACATAATCCCATTTTAATTTTAATTATTAGAAAAGATAAGCGTGGTGAGATGAGATAAAAGTTCAATTCTTTTCTTGATTGCTCCGATCGCCGCCGATCAAGTTTTGCCAAAAAAAAAATAATCTGAAGATTGAATGAATGTATTGAAATGTTAGCTTCTAAAGTCACGAAGAAAACATTAAGATGGAGATTCAGAACGAGAGCTTTAGCTTTTGAGGAGCAATTTGATTTGCTAGCAAGTGGATTTAGTCGTTCCTTTTCTGTTGCGAGGAGTTTCGGAGCAGACAACACTTCGTCTCTAATCAATTTGAGGTATTCATTGAAGAAATTTCTCATGTTAAGCTTTCTTCCATGTGTTTTAGTAATTTTGTTTCTCTTTGGGTTATGTTGTTCGCGGTAGTGTTTGATGAATTACTGATAACCTAACGGGGTGTTTGACCATGAAAATTTGGAGTATTTTGAAGAATGTAGTTTTTGTTTTCAAAAGGGAAAAATTACATTTGAAAATTGAATTCAGTTGTTTTTGGCCACGAATATACATTGGAGTTGTTTTTGAATCTTTGTAAGTAATATGGAGATCGCTGTACCCTGAATTTGTTTCCTTGCATAATTTTAGATAATTGTTATTTTGAAATTTATCTCAACAACCAAGAGAATAATGCAATATCATTCAAGTGCAATGTATGGAGTTTGTTAGTGTTGGAATCATAGTGACTGAAAGAAGCAATCATACTAAATCATGCCAACTAACTGTCAACACCATGGGAGAGATTTTCTAATTTTTTTTATGTATAATGATCAATAAGGAAAGAGCTGATCTTCACAATGAAGTCGTTTTCCAAAATAAATCTTGAGTAAGTGGTGTCAGTGGTCTTGCAAGGCTGCTTAAGCGTTTTATTTTGGTTATCAAAAAAAAGAAAATAGTTGTTAGTGAATTACTGCAGTTTGATCAGTAGATTGGCAACCAAAAACTTTTTTACAGATCTTGGAAAGTTTCATGCTACTATTATCGTACACCTCTTTCAAATTGAGACACTTTGGTAATGGTTTCCAGCAGTTACTTTAAATCAGGTGATTTGGAGAAAAGTCAGTGTGTTCTTTAAAGCTACTGTGCAAGGTTTTAAGTACTATGAGCTTTTTCTCGATTAGTTTCACTGCCATGCAATGACTTTTGACATGTAACTTTTCGTATTCCACCTTTTCTTGATAGTAAAATAACTATTTCCTTGCAGCAAGGATACTGAAGGAGGAGCATTCCAATTGCAAAGACAAATGAGAAGAGATTCTTCATGTAATCCTTTATTTAATCAGGATCATAGGGTGGTTAGAACAAGCATTGGATCTTTTTCTTTGTCAAATCGTTATTATAGAAGCCATGGACATTTAAAAGATATCAAAGACAAGGTATCTACTTTTCGTCAGTCTTTGTGGATCTTGCTGAGATTTCATGTAGTGTGCTTTACTTTTTCTGATATCTAATATTGGTGACCTAACTTGTGTAAGGATTAAGACATATGCTAACTTCCTGAAGGCATCAGCTCTAATTCCTTTACTTTTCTCTTTATAATTTTGGCACCATATAATTAATTGTGCAGTTCTTAGGATCTGTCCCTGAAGTTGTCAAGATAGTAGAAGTTGGCCCCAGAGATGGACTGCAAAATGAGAAGACTATAATACCTACGGAAGTGAAGGTGGAGCTTATTAAATTACTTGTTTCTTGTGGACTAACAGTTGTTGAGGCTACTAGTTTTGTGTCTCCAAAGTGGGTACCACAGGTATATATTTTGCTTGTCGGGGATTTTATGCTTACATGTCTTGCATTTGTCATCCTTATACTTGTCCTGCAAAATGTGCTTTTTATTGCTAATTTTTTCTTTTCCAACTGTGTGAAACGAGAATAATTTTCGTTTCAGTTCTTCTTTTAATGGTTAGTTTTTCATCTTAAAGCATGAGTATGAGTTTTTTCTTATTGTCATTAGTTACTCACCAGTTAGGACTCTTACTAAGTACTAAGGCCCTTAAAGATTGTTACTTTTGTATTTTGTATATTTTGCAAGATCAATTTGACCGTGAAAAACATTGTTTAATGCCCCTTGAATGCTTTGTTATTCATTTTGGATTTTTGAGGAGAAAACGTCTGGTTTCTCAAAGATCTGGTTCCCTCAGGTAGAGATATACGGAAAAGTTTCCAGTTTCTAGGTTCGAGTGCTTAATTCTATCTTTTTTGCTTTACAATGATGATTTACAAAATGGCAAATGCTCAAATGAGTAGTCTATGTCTGGTAGCCGTGTATCAAGTCATGCTTTGTGTTTTAATCAAGTTCATACTTTTATAGTGTTGGTGATATTGCTTATCTGCCAAAAATAAATTGCAGCTAGCTGATGGGAAGGATGTAATTGAAGCAGTTAGGAATCTTACAGGGGTGCGCTTACCTGTTTTGACACCAAATCTTAAAGTAAGCTGATAGAAATGCAAATCGTGAGATTCTCCTTTATATGTCTTGTTAAATATGTATACATTTTCTTGCTCACACGGGGGCCTGGATAATTGGGATTGCTCATAGTTTTTCGTTGGCTCTATTCCAGGGTTTTGAAGCAGCTGTTGCAGCTGGAGCCAAGGAAGTGGCAATCTTTGCTGCAGCATCCGAATCCTTTTCTCGGTCTAACATAAATTGTAGCATTGAAGACAGTCTTTCTCGCTATCGTGATGTTGCTCTTGCAGCCAAAAACCATTCCATCCCTGTTCGCGGGTATGAATTCTAGCAGATCTACATATTCTAGGAAGTCAGGTTTTTACATTTCCAATTTTACCGGATTAATTATTAATGTCTTTAAGGTAAGTTAGTTTTGAAACCATGTGTAGTAGAGACTCAAGGCTTGTTTAATTCCATTAGTCTCTTTCAGAATCTTGCTGAACCCATATGGCTTAATAATTGTTACAATTCTTTCAGCAGAACATAATGATTGCCTTTTTACATCATATACTAGCTTAAAATTTTTCATACATTGGAGCAAGGTGGTTAAATTTTGCTATAACTTCAGATCGCCTAAGAATCTCCCCATTCATAACCTTTAAGCATAAAGTACTTACTATCGATCACTTCCAGCTTTCCCTTTTTCCATGATACAATTTCCAAAGATGAGGTTTACAATTGTTCTAGATCTGAAGGCAACCTTTAGTGTTTTCCGGTGGAGTTCTAACTATTGACCATGTTATATTGTGGACAGTTATCTCTTCTCTTCCTTCCAGGAATTAATGTGGAACTGAAAATTTTGGTAAAAAGAATATAAATATTGAACTTCATGAGTGTTTGTGTATTACTGTCTAAAGATAACTTTCTTTTGGATGAACTACAACATGTTCCATTAGCATGTATTGCAATTTTCCTGTGTAATCCAAGTACCAGCTTATTGACTATGGCCCTTGTTACAAAGTATGCAGAGTATATTCATATCTAGGGATGTCTATGTTCACAGAAGAATCCAGGTGAACTGGCTTTCAAAGGATAGGGGCTGCATATTAGCTCACCAGTTGCTCTGCTAATCTCTTTGATTATATATGAGCTTTTCATGCTTTCTGTCATTCTAATTATTGCTATAGTTGATTGTCACAGAAGTACATTCCTGATACATGTTTGTATTTAATGATGTCAAATCCCTCGTTTAAGCAGCTAGAAGTATTAAAATTTACTGAATGGAGGTTCCTTTGTGGACAGCCATTAAAATTGGAAGGGCAAAGGATTGAGTAATTACTTTTTTTGGAAATGATGATTCAACGATTAACATTTGGGTCAAAATTTGTGATTTTTGCTTTTCCTGATTATTTAAGCCCTACCTATGTGTATGAGCTCAAATGGTTCCTTCCTTAGTGGCTAGACTTCGACATGCAAAAGGTTTTGGTTTCTGGTATTAGATAAATCTTCAAATCAAGGTAGCGCTGTCATTTCTAGTACCAAACGAGCACTAATAGTAAATCTGTTATACTTGGTAATAATGCTTAGAATTTTTTTCTTTTGTTGTAGACATTTATTTGGAGAAGTAAGGTTGCATCTCTGGAACTGAAAAGTAGCTATCATTATTTTCTATCAGGTATGTATCATGTGTCGTTGGCTGTCCCATAGAAGGAGCAGTGTCTCCATCAAAAGTTGCACATGTGGCTAAAGAACTTGTAGATATGGGTTGCTTTGAAATTTCTCTTGGTGATACAATTGGAGTTGGTACTCCAGGTAATCCTAAGTCTTCTCTGGTTTCACCTTTCCCCATTTTGTACCTTTGGTGTGCTAGAAGAATCTGCATCTTTTTGCTCTTTCGGTAAAATACTAGCATGTGCCAGCAAATTACATTTCTTGTCATTAGTTCTGATTCTTAATTTAAGAAGAATTCTGTAGTTCACTCCTTTGAGAGACAAGCTTTTGCTGTATTACTTTCAAGCTACAGGCTACTGAGTCAACATAGACATCTTAACAACATATATTTTTTCTTTAGAGAAGTGCATTATTGCTATGTTGTTAGTTAATCAGTACACATTTAGCTTGTTTTGTAGAATTGCTGGATTTTAGATTCAATTTCCAATGACGGACAGTGGTGACTGCTTATAATGTATAAAGTGAGGTTTCAATGTTGTTTTCTTCTGGCTTTAAGAGATTAAAAATAAAATAAAAGAAGTCTCTCAGGATGGTGTCAAGTAGGTTTTTAGTGCGATGTTTTTTAGAGGAAAATAATTATCATAAAAAACAGAGAAAGAAAGTAGTGTATATAATCCTTTAAATAATTGAGACACGTAGTTGTCAAGTGTTAACTGTTAAATGATTGTATGGTCATGATAACATTGATAAAGGCATGATAGGAAAGACAATAACGTTCACCTTCTCTTTTTTCATTGTTATATTAGAAGACATAAGATATAACCTCAATGACTCAACTGTACACATATTTGCCCTGCTGATGAACTTCCAGGATTGTATGGTCATGAGAACCTTGATAAAGGCATGATAGGAAAGACAATAATGTCACCTTCTCTTTTTTCATTATTATATTAGAAGACATAGGATATAACCTCAATGACTCAACTGTATACATGTTTGCCCTGCTAATTAACTTCCAGGTGCAGGTCTTCTACACCCCCTTAACTAGGTAGTTTTGAACTCGATAGCTTAATAAGGAGATACGTGACTGTGAAGTCTACTCAGAATCAGTCTAGTGAAAGTATTGGCTATCTGTGAATCTGTTATTCAACTTTTTTGTCTATACAAAATTACTAAAAAAGTGCAATGGACGTTCATCAATTGGTTTTCCTTTAAAATTAAAGAAAGACAGTTACTATATGTCAATTGTTTTTCTTGAGTTTTTATCTGAAATGGATTTGTACATCTTCCCCATATTTTCTGTCTCTGCTCTCCATTTATTAGGTACTGTTATTCCAATGCTTGATGCTGTAACTCAAGTTGTCCCTGTAGAGAGGCTTGCTGTTCATTTCCATGACACTTATGGACAAGCTCTTTCTAACATTCTTGTGTCGTTGCAAGTAAGATCTCCTTTCTCTGCTTGTAGTGAGAAGTTTTTTCACATGTTGGCATATTTTATCACATTATGAGAAATTTGTTCGTTGTATAGTTGGTGCTGTGTCCATCCAAATCTAAAAGGTGTAGTAGCATGTCTTATTTTTTCTTGTGCAAGTTGGCATGCAAAAAAAATAATTAAAAAGAGGAAAAACGAAAAATAGCAGAGGTATCTACTATCGAGTACATCAGGGAAAGGTCAGGTAAGCTATCAATCCATTGTAACATAAAGGTCCGTCAATGCCAAGTGAATGGCGTCAAAGTAAGTCCATGAGAGCATTAAGTATAAGGCCGCAAACGACATGGACTAACCAGTAGCTGAGTGTGTGATTCTCATGTGACGGCCTCCTTCCCAAGGGAAGGCAAACACCAAATTAATTGGATCTAATGCAGCCATCTCATCTGCTGCATGAGACTCTGGTGTTTGTATCTAAACATTCAGCCTATCATTCACTTCACTATGCATCTTGTGAAAACACAATATCATCTGTGAATAACACACACCACAGCACCTCCCTTTGAATATGTCGTGTCAATTCGTCCATCATTAAGGCAAATAGGATCGGGTTAAGGGCTTATCCCTGGTGCAACCCCGTCACGTGTGGAAAGTGTTCCAAGTCACCTCCTACTGTTCTAATCCGGGTCTTGGCTCCATTGTGCATGTCCTTAATTGCCCTATGTAATCCACAAGTACACCTCTAGCCTCCAAACATCTCTAGAGGACCTCCCATAAGGACTTTTATCGGACACTGTTTCTAGGTCGATGAACTCTCCCTATACTGCTCCAACAATCTCCTTACAAGATGGATAGTTTCCATAGTTGATCGTCGCAACATGAATCCGATTGGTTTACGGGTATAGACACACCCCTCCTCATCCTTATTTCAACCACCCTCTCCCAAACTTACATAGTATGGCTTAGTAGTTTGATACCCTTATAGTTGTTCCAATGTTGAACATCACCCTTGTTCTTGTACAAAAACACCATTGTCCTCCACCTCCATTCTTCTGCCATTTTTCGTTGTCCTAAAAATGACATTAAGCAACCCAGTCAACCATTCCATACCTGGTCTGGCCCGGCGTTCTTCCTCTCCTCATCTTATGAATAGCCCCTTAACCTCTGCAACCTTTATGCACCTGCAATACCAAAAATCTCTACGACTTACGGAATGCTCTGGCTCCCCCAACACAATACCCTTGTCCCCTTCTTCATTCAAGAGCTTAGGGAAATACGTTTGCCATCTTCGTCTAATGTGTGCTTCTTCTACTAATACTTTGCCATTCTCTTCTAGATACACTTCACTTGGTCCAGGTCACGGACCGTCCTCTCTCGCCTTTGTGAGCCTATACAACTTCCTGTCCACGCCTTTGCCCTCGACTCTTTATACAAGTGCTCAAAAGTTGTCGTCTTAGCCATCGCGACCGCTAGTTCGCTCCTTCTCCATGGTCTTATACCTCTTCCTATTCCTCTTATCCTCCTCGTCTAAGCTTTCCACTAACGCCATGTGAGCAGTTTTCTTGGCTTCCACTTTTCCTTGGACCTCTCCATTCCACCACCAATCCTCTTTATTCCCACCTGGGTTACTCCTCGAGACTCCTAACACCTCTCTAGTTACTTCTCTTATGCAATCAGCTGTCCTAGCTCACATACTATCTACATCCCTGCTACTCCCCCAAGCCCCAATAGCCACCATCTTCTCTTCTTCTGAGATTTGGTCTTAGTCAGGCCTCTCCATCTAATCATTGGCTGGTCATATGCAATAATGCAGCCCTCTTATTCTTCTTCCTCTTGATATCTAAATCCATAACCATGAGCTTATGTTACAACAACAACAACAACAACCCAGTGGAATCCCACTAGGTGGGGTCTGGGGAGGGTAAATAGTACGCAGACCTTGCCACTACCTCGTGGAGGTAGAGAGGCTGTTTCCAGGAGACCCTCAGCTCAAGAACAACAACTCAAAGTGACAGGAGAGATATATATAAAACAAAACAGCCAATACAAAAGATAGCGTATAATCAACAAATGAGACAATAACATCAAGAAAGATAAAGGGAGTGAAACGCAGTAAACAGCATAAGGTAAGGACTACTCCAAACGCTAACAACCCAAACCCTCTCAAGGGAAGACACACGCTAGCCCTACTAACCTTCAACCTTAGTACGCGATCTCCACTCCTTCCTATCTAGAGTCATGTCCTCGGTAATGTGAAGCATAGCCAAGTCTTGTCTAATCACCTCTTCCCAATACTTCTTGGGCCTACCTCTACCCCTCCGCGTACCCTCTACCACCATTACCTCGCACCTCCTCACTGGGGCGTCTGCGCTCCGTCTCTTCACATGTCCAAACCATCTCAGTCTCGCTTCCCTCAGCTTGTCCACCACAGAGGCCACTCCCACCTTCTCCCGGATAACCTCATTCCTAATCTTGTCGCTCCTAGTGTGTCCACACATCCATCTCAACATCCTCATCTCCGCAACATGCATTTTATGAACATGTGCGTTCTTAACTGGCCAACACTCCGCTCCATACAACAAGGCCGGTCTAACTACCACTCTGTAGAACTTACCTTTAAGTTTCGGTGAAATTTTCTTATCACACAATACTCCAGAGGCAAGCCTCCATTTCATCCAAGCAGCCCCAACGCGATGTGTGACATCGTCGTCGATGTCGCCACTCCCTTGGATTACAGCCCCAAGATACCTAAAACTTTCCTTCTTAGGAATGACTTGTGCGGCAAGTCTCACTTCCACATCTGTCTCATCCAACCCATCGCTAAATTTGCACCCCAAATATTCTGTTTTGGTCCTACTCAACCTAAACCCTTTGGACTCCAGCGTTTGTCTCCACACCTCCAACCGCGCATTAACTCTGTCCCGCGTCTCATCAATCAGTACTATGTCATCCGCAAATAACATACACCACGGGACCGTCTCCTGAATGGACTGCGTCAACTCGTCCATCACCAAAGCAAATAGGAAAGGGCTTAGGACTGATCCCTGGTGCAGCCCCATCTCAACTGGGAAATGTTCTGAGTCTCCTCCAACTGTTCTAACCCGAGTCTTGGCTCCACCGTACATGTCCTTTATCGCCCTAATATAAATCATCGGGACTCCTTTAGACTCCAACATAACCATGAGCTTATGTTGGGCTGTATTATTTGCTCTCAGGATAACCTTACTGTCCTTGCATAAAACCTTATCACACTTCCTAAGGAGTAGGTAGTCTATATGAGTCTTGCCACCACACTCCGGTAGGGAGTATAAACTACATCAAATTGGCCCTTAAAGCTTACCTTAACGTTGTAGATGATCTTGGTTGAAAACCCTTGTTGGAGTGGTGTGCAAGCTCGGGAAAATGAAGAAAAGAAATTGAATATCGATTTTGGACTTTGCATGGGTTGAAAAAGTTGTGGGGATATGCGTGCAAGCATGCATACAAGATTTCCTGCATGCAGAAAAAGCCCTTCTGTTATTGTGTGCAAGAATGCACTGGGCACGCAAGACTTCCTGCAAGCAAAAAAATATAAAACTTCCCTTCTGTTGTTGCGTGCTATGTGTGCAATCATGCACCATGTGCACAAGGTCTTCCTGCAGACACCCTATTGTAAAAATGATTATTATTTTTGTAGGAATGTACCCCCAAAAAAATAAAACATTGCAGAGTTTTACAAAACAAAAACTTGATATGATTAGGGTCCTTGGATGTGTATCTTGTTACTGTATCCAGGTCATTCGGCAAACCACTTAATTGATGGAAATGGCATGAACATATTATGTATTCTTTGGCACTTTGAACCTTAATGCAAAAATAATGCTTGAAGTACCATAATGTTAATCTTGACAGATGGGGATCAGCATAGTGGATTCATCTGTATCAGGACTTGGAGGTTGCCCATATGCCAAAGGTGCCTCGGGTAATGTGGCTACGGAGGATGTCATTTACATGCTCAATGGACTAGGAGTGAAGACAAATGTGGATCTGAGAAAGCTTCTATTGGCTGGAGATTTCATCTGCAAGCATTTGGGTCGCCCTTCTGGTTCTAAGGCTGCCATTGCCTTGAGCAGAACAACAGCTACTGCCTCAAAGCTTTAAGGGACATCTGATGCTGCTGAAATTGTGCACTATGTCCACTCTGAGGTGAAAGTCTCTTCAGACCAACTTCAACTGTAGCATTACTGTCACTCATACCGTTCCATCATTGTCTTATGTTAAACATATCCGTGTCAATGTGTCCCCTGGTCAATGGCTTAGCTACATAGAATGGAGGGTAGTCGGTTGAACATTCTTCGTCAGAATATTATTCCGTGTATATAGAAAATAATTTTAGGTCGAATATTTTTCTCTTAGTCGTTGACACTCGACATAGTGCCAGTGTTCTCTTGCCTTAGTGTAACTGGATTTAAACTACATATTTTCAATGTCTTCATAATCATCTGAAATATGGTGGTAGTTTTAGACTATGTTGTTCTGAATGCTTAAGAACATTTACAACTGCAGGTATTTATTGGCTTCACACAGGGTTAGAAAATGATTTAACCAATAAATCAAGTCGAAAAAAACACATTTATTGATATTGGGTTAATGGTTTTCAAACGATTTTGTACAAAAAAAAAATTATTGGGTTATCGATTTGATTTTCGGCGTTCTGATTTTGGTTAATGATTAAATTGATAATTCAATATGATTATATTAAAATTAAGCTTAAGTCATACGTAGCCCTTTAAAGTTATTCGCATATTTCATTTTGATACCTTATTCAAAACAAGTACCTATTAAACACTTTTTACTGACACGGCAAAGAAGGTGCAAATCACCTACATTTACCGCGTCAGAAGGGTACTTTTAATTAGTTTTTTATTCTCTTTCTTCTACCTTGTTCATTAGCCACAACTTCTTCAACGCAGCCACCTTTTCCATAGCTGCCGCCGATGTTGCTCAGAGATAAGTTAGTTGTTCACCATTAGTTTTGTAGTTGATTCCACTGTAACTTCCATTTTCCTTCATTTCTTCTTTTTTTTTTTCCTCAAAAGGCAACATGTACGTCACTGATTTGTCAATTTGTCACGTCAGCGCAAGTAATAACACACATTTATATTTTTTTAGCTGATTGTTAAAAAAATGTTCAAATCCTAATAAGTAGAGGTGTTCAATAGGTATTAGTCCTAGTTAAGGCGTCTTATATTGACAACTTTAAGGGGCTACATATGATTTAAGCCTTAAAATTATTATTTCACACATTATTAGAGTATATAACAAGGACTTTAATATTTTACCAATTTTATTTTCTAAATTTTAGTATTACTTTCGACAGTAGGCAATACAAATTGGTCTCTCTCCCTCTATTGCGACACTTTCTCTCCTCTACACAAACTAGTATTATCTTCTCAATTTTAGATTTGGGGTGTGTTTGGTATGAAGGAAAATGTTTTCCATGAAAAATGTTTTCCTAGAAAACAAGTTGATTTTTGACTTATTTTCTCATGTTTGGTTGGTGAGTAGAAAATATTTTCCGGAAAAGATTTTTAGTGTTTGATATATGAATGAATTTTTATTTTTTTTAGAAATATCTTTTATTTTTACTAGGGTAGAAAAATAATTTTTGAAATTGAAAATGTTTTTTTAAAAACGAACTTAAATTGTTTTGGTGGTGGGGGGGGGGGGGTGGT
>NC_064282.1:26175019-26253661 GCF_019186545.1 Solanum stenotomum
CGGGGGAGGGGGCGTGGGTGATTGAGGATCGGGATGAAAAAATAAAAAATTGAAGTTGAAAATATTTTTTAAAAACAATAAAAAATTGATAGGGGGCGAGGGTAGTGGTGGGGGTAAAAAATAAAAAATTGAAATTAGAAATATCTTTTAAAAATAATTTTTAATATTTTTTTGGGAGGGGGTGGGGGTAGGGGTAGGGGTAGGGGTGAGGGTGGGTAAAAAAATTGAATTTAAAAACAAGCTTTAAATTATTATTTTTTGGGGGGCTGGTTTGAGGATAGGGACAAAATAAATTGATTTTTTCAACAAAAAAGTAATTGTAGTTTGAAGTTGGAAGAGCGTTTTGGAAAATGTTTTCCTTAAGTTTTGAAGGGAAGTCATTTTCCTTAAATTTGAGGAAAATGAGTTGATTTGGAAAACATTTAACCCAACCAAACATGAGAAAATTGAAAAACATTTTCCGGAAAATATTTTCCTTCATACCAAACACACCCTTGATTGTGACAAAGACAACTAATTAATGTTGTTTTCTCAATTTATTGCATGAGTTTTTAGAAGGAATTCGAACAATTATGTCTTAAACTAAAGTGAGTAATGTAGAAGCTTGTCTTGAACTTCTATTCTTGCTACTATTTCTATTTTTAAGAACACTGTTATATATGATTATATGAACATTTTCTTATTGTTTAAATCAAAAATCAAATTATTAAGAACCAAAAATTAATAAATAAACATCTTATTAATTTAGTATTCTATATAGCATATTCACAAACTAAAAACTCATAAATTGAATTGTTAATACATAAAGTCAAATCTAACCGATTGATATACACTTATACAAAATATCTCATTTCTTCTAAAAATAAATTTTTGTTGCTGCTTGGATACACTTAATACAAAGACCATCCAGCTTATAAGGACCATTTGGACATGAAGATCTTTTCATTTTAGAAAAATAAAAATAAAATTAAAACTTCATTGATTATATAGTGAAATGATTTTTGGGCTGGTCTCTATAGATAAGTTCTTCAAATTTAAAAAATGAAGAAGTGATTTTTTTTTCCAAACATAACTTTTAACTTTGTTTTAAAGTGATATGTATATCCAAAAACATAACTAACTTCCAAATATCATTTTGAAATTTTCACTTCAAAAATTCTTATTTCTCAAACTTCAACTAAGTGTATGTATAAAGTTTCTTTTTGTAATATTTCGAGTGTTCAATATTGTTCTTCATCCTTTATTAAAGATTTATAAGTTTAAATTTGATAGTTTTATTATTAACATTTTGAGCATTTGAGGATATTCGATTTAAATTTTAAAAATGACAAAATATATATTTTTTTGTTTCTTTCTAAAATACTTAAAATATTTGGCGCATGTTTTATTTTTATAAGAGTTTATAATCTATTAATGTTTTAACATAAATAATATGTTTATTTATATCAAAAAATATATTTATATAGGGTAGCATTTATATAAGTTATTTTTTATTAATTATTTGGTGGAAAAATCTTTGACGATTTATTCGATCACTGAAAAAAGCATCAAATTATTTAAGTTTGAGTCGAAGGTATATGAGGACAAGTTCTTTTCTTTTGGGGCAGGATTTTGTGAGCTTTAAGGTTTCAAATCTAATGTGTTATTGATGAGTCAGTTATAAATGTCTAAATTATTGTTAGTGTTATTCTTGTTTAAAATTCGTATTCCGTGTCAAGTTAGGGAGTAAAAGGTTATTGTATATATTATCGTAATTATTAAATTATTATTGTGATGATCGAATTGTTCGTGGTATTATATATGGTTGTGGGGTATTTTGCATACATACGTACATTACTTGTGGGGTTGTTATTCTCATATTCATGCCTTTCCGTTTAGGTAATCTTTTAGCCTCGATTTCGTATAATGGTTTATGTAGAATTGTTATGAACAAGTGAGTTGGTTGAGAATTCAGTGTTTTAAAAGGCGGGGCGTTTTACTTAGTATAGGGCCAGGCGTAAGCCTCGAGATGTGGGGCGTAAGTCCTATGGATCTTTAATTTTTAATTTGCAATATAGTATAATAATATAATCACACAAAAAATATAAAAATACATGAATAATTTGAAATAATTTAAAACATGATTAAGGAAACTCATAGAAAATTAAACTTCTAACATGATTATACAAGTATAAATAATCTAATATCTTAACTTTCTAATAATAAAAGAATCATTATTTCTAAAAATACTTTTTATCATTTTATACAATTTACCCCTGAAAAGAAAATTATCAATAAACCTTGCTAATAATATTATAATAAAAACATCACTTCATCATGTAAAAAAAATATTACTTTCAAATAGCTAAATAAAATATAATAATTTTGAGATATATGACAAAACCATGATGATCAACGATAAGTGAAAAAGTAAAATTTCATTACGTATTTTTTTTTAAAATGTTACGTACTAAATAATCACCTTCACAGTGTTACCAAATAGTAAAGATGTGATACTACAACTTGTTATTTGAGTTACTCTCAATCTTCTTATATCTATAGATTAAAAAAATTAATAAGTATCATTCATTTATTCAAGAATTATGAGAGTCAACAATGTTAACTAAATATTTAACACATAAGATCTATTAGGGGAGCCCCAAGCGTTAGGCGTTGGGAGTGCTTAGGACGTACAGTCGGGCGCTTAGGGCGTAAGTCTTACGGAACTAATCCCCACACTTGAGTCTCGGGGTGTTTTTCTAAAGCCCCGCCCCAAGGCGAGCCCCTAGACAAGTCCCAACATAATCTTTTAAAACACTGGTTGAGATTGTTGTTTTAACACAATTTTGTTTTTACTATTGATCCATATACATACTCATGGTGTATATTTATCACATTTTCCTCTAGGCTATTGAGAAGAATGTTCGTCTGGACCACATGCCTTTGAGGCAGAGATCCAAGTGTTCACCAACACCACATTCATTTCACGTTTTTAGACTATACCGATAGCAAATTTGTATTGTTAAATTCATCATTGAGATGCCTTCTAACCAAAAGTTATTTTGCCATCATCCACCATGACGAACTTGAAGCTTAGATAATCTACAATTTGTTGGTTTGGTAGAGCCATATTTTTTGAAAAAGAAAATGCAACAAATTAACTTCAAAAGAGAGAGAGCTATAATACTTTGTGTTATCAAGTGAAGAAAATTATATCACCAAGGTAGGGTTAACATATCGGCCAATAGCTTTAACTTGAAGCTATTTTGGAATTTTTTGCTTAAATAAATTCACGAGTATTAAATAAATTTTATTGGAAAAATTTTTTTCATAAATTTTGCATAAATTGATATTAGAAAAGGAAATTAAATATCAAAAATGAAAAATAAATTGTCCAAAAAAATTATGAATCAATTATTTGACTAAATTTAAATCCGAGTAACAATAACGATGATAGACTCTATTATCAACTCTTTAGAACTAGAAGAAATGGTTTTTTTCTTTATAAATATGCACATAAATTTTCATTTTCCTCATCAATGAAATTACATTTTTCACCATTTTCCAATTCACATTACACCTTATCTTTAAAGTTCATTCTTTAAAGAATGAACCCAACAATAATGTCGATGCTTTTATCGTATTCAAGCAAACTCGAAGGCACAAGGTTTTACATTAATGTGATCATGCTAGTCTAACTTACAAGATCCTACATTATCTTTTCAACCTTCATCTTTGAATATTAATCATATTTTAAGTTTTCTAAAATTCGATAAAGTCTCTTTTGCATCTAAAATTATCTCCAAGAGCATTATAATTTTTCCTTTATCACAATAATCAACCGTCCTTAAACTCCAACAAAAAGTCACATCCATCTATTCATCAACACAATATTCAAGCCAATCCCTATATTCATTTCATTGCTCCTTTAATTTGTAGCTAAACTTATTCAAGAATTTTTCGTTTTCGAACTCCTACCACCATCCAAACATACTTTTATAAGAACATATTTTCCTTTATACCAAATAGACCCACACCCTAAGCCTAAAGACTCATTTGATTGAAAACAAATTATTTTGAAATTAAATTATTACTTTTTAAAAAACATAACCTTTTTTTATGTTTTTAGTTTGTCTAAAAAAAATCAATATTTTAAATAATATTTTGATACATTTAATATAACTTTAATCTAAGATTACATAATTAATTTTTTTTTATTTCTTAAACTCCATACCTAATTCATTCTTTTTTAAAACGGAAAAAATATTTGAGGATTGTTATCCACCCTCAACATGGATATATTTACTATATTTTGCTTTCTCATAATTATTGGACAATCATATACTTTCCCTCCTCATAATAAATTACTAAAACATGGAATGCTAACATACGCCACTAACGTGCACCACAATCTACTAACGTACGCACTTCTCTTCCTCTTTTCCACCTGAAATACAAAACCACTACCCCCACCCCCACTCCACCCCCACCCCACTGCCCATCAATTTTTCTCTAACATGCACCATTACCTCCTTTCTTCCTTCATCACCATGGCTCCTTCTTCTTCTTCTTCTTCCCTCTCCAAACCCCTTAAGAAAACCTCAAACTCAAACCCTAATTCAAACCCCACAAATTCCCCAAATTGCCCTTCTTCCCACCATAACCTCTGTAATCACTCCCCTTCAGCTACCCTTGATCTTCTAATATTCATTCTTGTACTTTTCTCTGGTGCTTTCCTCATCATTTCATACTTCTCATACATCTTTAATTCAATTTCTCTCCTTTTCCCATACCCACCGTCACTTTTACTCAACACCCTTTTGACCCATCTCGAAGAAGTGGACGTTTGGACCCACTACATCTTTTACATATTCTTCGTTATTGTTTTCGTTGTCGTGGTTCTTTTCTTTGAGATCTGTTGTGGGTTTGGGTTTAGATCAAGGAAATGTGGGAAAAATGGGTGTAAAGGGTTGAGAAGAGCTATGGAATTTGACTTGCAATTGCAGGGTGAAGAGTGTTTGAGATCTGGGTGTGAGACGAAAGCTGTTAGAGACATCAATCAGTTGCCTTGGAAAGGTGGGAGTGAGAATAATCCAGATTATGAATGTCTTCGTGCTGAGTTGAGAAAAATGGCACCACCCAATGGACGTGCTGTGTTGTTGTTTAGGTCTAAATGTGGGTGTCCTGTTGCTAAACTTGAAGGTTGGGGTGCTAAACGAGGGCGTCGGCACAAGAAGTGAGTTGTTTATCTTTTTTTTACTTTTTTTTTTTTGGCATTTGGAGTTATGAACTTTATGTTAATTGTGTTTTGGTTTGAGTTCTGTTGCTCGAGTTGATGATTATGCATTCTAAGAAGTAGTTCAGTTGTGCTGATAGAACAAGGAAACCTGTAATGGTTGCTGAAGTGAAATTTTACATTTGAAGAACAAACTGCTCTCATAATGATTAACTAAAAAGGTGCTACTCTGGTTTGGATTGATTTGAAGGATATGAGACTTATCTTGGAAATAAGATAGAGAAGATGATGTGATGAGGTAGAAAGAGTTGTTTTATAGATGAGAAATTTATAAATTGGGATGATGATGCTCACACTTTTTAGCGCTTCGTTGTGTCTGGCAGGTTGCTATATGTCAAATGACATCCAAGGATAGTTAGCACCGAAAGTAAATAATTATCTATGAGTTTGTTGAATTGATTCTATCCATTAACAAGTGATTATAATGTTACTAATTGACACCATAGCTATGAATTGTCATGAAGACCAGTCAATAGACTAGGCCTCAAGTCAAACTAGTTGGAACTTACTTATGAATCTCTGAATCCATTATGTAAAAGACAGATAAAGGGTTCTCTAAATCATACACTTATTCATATGCTGACGTTATACACTTCTAACTAGATTAAGAAGCGGTTGGTAGTCACTAGACCTAGACATGTGTGGCAACAAGGAATGGTTCTCCACTTCCAACTTATTTGTATCACCTAAAAGGACTCCTTTGGTTCTATTTTGTTTGGTTCTTAAGTAAATCCGCAACGATTCCAGGATAGTTGGTAATTTGACAAGTTCTGCTCGTGTGATTTCTAGATCTATCTAGGTCCTTTTTCATGTTGAACCTACAAAAAGTGCATATCTAGGTTTACCTAGGACATTGCTAAGCCATGTCATGCAATCTTCTCTTGTCGTATCCTCTACTGGTTGCACCCTTTGTTGGATCTCTTCATCGTATCCTCTACTGGTTGCACCCTTTGTTGGATCTCTTCATATATATTTTTTTGATAAGTATGAAATACTCATGCACATTGTAGTATTAGGTACAACAAAAAGAACTCTATCCTTCCTCTTAAAATGATAGAATGGACCAAATCTTTTTCTTCTAATTTTGTCGATCATTTATGACTACATATCCATCTTATGCCCATATAATTCATCTTGCGGATATGATGGACCTTAAGAGGCCCAACATTATATCTCGTATAACTTTGTTGTTGTCATAATTATTCTATTGAATTACCAATTTCAAAAAAAAATAAAAAATCTATTGAAGTCATGGATCAAAAAATTATTCTACAGAACTTGTCTTTCACGTTGTTATATCTTCCTATCACATAGCATTGTCGTAGTACTCCTCCATTTTCTTCACCCTATTTCAAATGTTTGTGTTACATCTTCATCTATGATTTTTCACTTTGTCGGACTAAATTGAGTATGTTGTTGTTGTTGTTGTCTTCATCTATGACTTTTTAAAGAAAATATCATCTCCATCTTTCATGTCAATTCTTAGAGGAGTCTAAATATCTCAATCGCTTGTATTCGAACACTACAATTAGTCTTAACTCACCTTCATTCTTCTTATTGGGACTACATCTCTAGAGTATATATTTTGTCTTCTAAAACCCATCTTCCCGTTTTAATTTCACATTTACCAGTTTCAAAAAAAAAAACCCATATTCCTGAAAAATATTTTTTCATAGTTTTATCATTTGGTTGATGCCTTCATTAGTTTTGTAAATTTACATATTACCATCTGTATATATAACATACACCATGAAGTCTCATTTTGTATACTCCATCCGTCCCAATTTATGTGACACCGTTTGACTTGGCACAAAGCCACAAAGTTTAACAAATATTGGAATACTTTTAAAATTTGTGGTCTAAAACAAACCTTAGACATTTGTGTTGACTATAAATCATTTCAATAAGGCCTAAGGGTAAAAAATAAAATTTTAAGTTAAATTCTTTCTTATTATAGAAACGTGACATTCTTTTTGGGATGGATTAAAAAAGAAAGTATGCCACATAAATTGGACAAAGGGAGTATTATTGGTGAGTTCATCCATAACTAGGTTAAACAAGTATCCGCTCAAAGCAAGTTCCTAGTGTAAATTCATGTTTATAGCAAGTCTATTAGATCTCTTCCCGTTGTTTTATACTTGTGATTGCTCCTTCATACATATATTTTATGTTATTATATGTTTAATATGAATTCCTTTCTCCCGAATGAATGGTGGGGAAGCTTTGGGAAGAAACAGTTGTTATGATTGAGTATGTTGTCATCTTATGACCAATAACATGTTTTTATTACTCAGTTTGAAGTTTGGAGATTGACATTTCAGGAATAGGCAGTAAAATGTTTTATGTGCAAATGTATTATCCAAATTTCCAAAATGTATGGGAAGTGAATGTAAGTTTTGTCACAGCTACCAAGTATAACTTGTAAGTTATTGCTTTTCTATTTAAGAATAAAAATAAAATAAGATATTGCCTTTCTGTATACAATCTAAGTGTAATGCTCATCCGGTGCTGAAGCAAAATATCTTCTAGCCTACTAATTCATGGGAGAAGATTCTATTTTTAAGGGCTTCAAAATGGTATGTCTTATAATGGTGGGTTTAGGAGTGAGAACTTGGGAGTGCCAAAATTGATAGTGTTGTGGGATAAATCGCAGAAGTTCTTACGGACTCTGCCACTTCCTGAAAGGACTATGTCCAGGGACTGGATGGCAAGACTTCACCCATCCTTTAAACTGTTGTAGACGAGATCACCCCTGTTTCGATCCTCATCCATTTTCCCCCTCAGAGGGCGAGTATTTGTTATTTTAAGATTCGTGTGTTTGGTGAGAGTACCCAGTTGTGAAGTGAATGGAATAGAAAGAAGGAAATGAGACGATTTTTTCTGCCTTACGCCCTTGATCAATTAGTGGGACATTCTAGAACTACGTTTTAGATTGATGGGAGACAGCCTTCAGGTTGAACGTGGATTAGTATTTCAGAAGTGAACTTCGCACAAGTCAATAACCTTATGTTTCTTAATGTTGAACGATCAGGACTTTTAGATTATATCTAACATTATCACTCATCAGTAACTAGGGCAAAACATGTACAGTTTCAATGTTGATCCCTGATGTAAATCCACCATTATGGGAAACTCCTTTGTATCTCCTATTGCTGTTCTTGCACTAGTGGCGGCTACTTTATGCATATCTGTTATGACATTTGTATATTAATGTTACCAGTTTCAAAAAAAAAAAAACATTTGTATATTTAATATGGACTCTTGTCTTCTTCAATGCCCACTGAAGAACTTCACGTCGTACGATCATATGCTTTATTAGGTCAATGAACACCACGTGTAGATCTTTTTTCCTCTTGCAATAGATTTCCATCAATTTTCTTAGAAAACATATAATTTCCATTGTAGATTTGCTTAGGAGTTGAGATTTTGGCAGTTGGCTCTCTGTCAGTTTGTGATTTCTCTCTTGGGGGTAGTATGATGGATTTCCTAGAGATTGTGATTTGTGAGTATGGAATCATTGATTTTGCAATATGAACATTAGGTTATAGGCCCAATTCTTCTTTCCACAGTGGTGGTAGCATAATATTGTTGTATACCAAGATCTGCATTTAGAGTTTTAGAATGCTAAGGAATCGTTTGCTGCAAGGATAAGGGGTTATAAACTTAATCAAAAAAAGGATAAGGGTTTATAATCCCGAGTTAAAATAGGGGATTATTGATAGAATTTTTAATTTTGGGATTAGCACTTTTGGGTTTCTTATACCAGATTCCCTGGATAAAATGTGGAGTTATTGGTAGAATTTTTAATTACAGGGTTAGCAATCTCGGGATTTATGCATCACTCTGGGGGATAATAATCCTGATATCGCGATAAAATAGCACAATGATACATTTACTCTGTACTCAGAAACTTTTCTCCCAATGTCTTTTAAGAAAGTCAGTTAAAATTAGAAATAAAAGTTAATCCAATTTTATCTAGTGAAAACCAAACAGATGTTTTATATTATACCCCAATGAACCAAACCCCTACAAATTAAAGTATATCTGCTGAATAACGTCGTCATTATTTAATCCTAGTATTATAGTCTGTGTTATAATCTCAGTATAATTTGTCCCCAAGTGTTTGGCTAAGATCTGAGGTTTGTGATCAGAAAATGTTGAGAATTATGTTATAATATTGTAGGCAGAGCATTCTTCAATACCTGAATCAGGTGATTTGATGATTCAGAAATATAGGACAAGATGCCAGATTCAATTAGAGAAGTGTTATCATATTTTATAAGGTTATGGTTACACAGTGCATTTGTTGGATGACTTTGATTAACATCAAGAAGCAATTAGAAGGATTTAGTCAATGCAACATATCCTATCTTTTGTTTTTTAAGTAGTTTGTCATGCACAGTGGAATATGTCTAATTACTTTTTTGATAAGTAGCATGACTGACTTCTTTGACGAGTGGATTGATCATTTTAACCATTTTCCCTAGTATAACTTGATCTATCATTCATATCTTCTTGCAAGCTGACCTGGACACCACCATTATTCAAAATAAAAAAAAAAATCATTCACATCATCCTTAATTTTGACAAGCTCTGAAGTCATTTTCAGCTCCTTGGAATTTCAGTCCTTTGTTATTTGGTCGACTGCAGACTGCAGTTTACAAGTTCAAGTAAAGAGGCCCTATTGCTAGTCATGCATATTAAGTAGCACCAGCTTTTCTGTTACCACTAAACGTGCCTTTTGCGCCAGAGAAGTTCTAAATAGATTCATTATTTGGTCGACTGCAGACTGCAGTTTACAAGTTCAAGTAAAGAGGCCCTATTGCTAGTCATGCATATTAAGTAGCACCAGCTTTTCTGTTACCACTTAACGTGCCTTTTGCGCCAGAGACGTTCTAAATAGATTCAGAAGACCTACAAGACTTAACTATAGTATGCATGTGAAGTTTCAATAAGTTATATGTTTTGATGTGATGATATATTGACAATGATGATGACATGGAATTCTTTGGAGTTTATGTTTGCAAAAAGAACTAGCTGATTTCCTGTTAAATCCTTATGTTGAGCTGTTTTTTTCTGGAATCACATCTTTGAATTGCCGCATAATTTCTGCATTCTCAATCAATTGCATGTGTCATGAGAGAATTTTTTTCATTAAGAACTGTTTATGTTCTTTCATTCTTTTTGCCCCCTTTCCACGATGACTGACGTATAAATTTGTTGACTAAATGCAGGACTCTGACAATTAATGGTAAGGCGGATCATCGCTGAGTGTTGATGATTGCATATGGGGGATCTAGTTTGTTACCTTCTGAATATCAGAAGAATGGGAAATTGGTATTGTTGTTTAGTACCATTTTTATTGATCCCATTGACAGAGAGCTCCTTGGAACTTACTTTAGAACAATGCTCAATGTGTACAAACTATAGACAGACCTTATTTTCTTTCCTCAAGAAGCACATATCATATAAACATGAATAAATTACATAATTAGCAGTTACTTTTTCAAATAAGGAATTGCTCATCTTTCCTCCCTCATTACCTGCCAAGTTACTGCAGAGGCGGAACCGGTATTAGTAGTTTGAGGGTTCTAAATTTCCTTCCCCTTCCTTACCATTGAGTTGTCAATCAGTTTTGTTAGGGTTCACGAGTTATTACTTAATTTTCCAGTACAAATATAGGGTCTATGGAAAAGCTACTGGGTTCATCCAAACCCCCACCTAGCTCCGCTCCCAGGTTACTGCAGTGTTGGAGTGGTGTTTTTTCCCCAATATTTTCAGTCAAAATAAGATTTGAACCAGGGGTGTACGTGGATTGGGTTGGTTACGATTGTGTTGGGATGTGTTTATAGTTTATGATTTATAAGTTGGGACTTCTAAATTTTTTATTTGTTTTTGTTATTTTTTTTTACCTAAAAATAAGTGTTTAAAAGTATTTTTTTTAATTTTACCAGAACACTAAAAACTTACTTAAAAATCATTTTTGACTTGAACAAATCATTTCAGATAGTCTCTTATCACTGGTTCAGACCCTCAACTTGCCTCATAATCAGCCACTCGCTTCAATTCCAAATTAATTACGGCTACTTGATTGTATGAGTTTTTGCTATAAAAAAAAGTAGTGTATATATATTCTTGTCATTAAAAAATGATGCATATATATTTGGACAAATTACTTAACTACACTCCGTTATTTACCTTAATATCCATTTATCCCTACTTGTTTCAAAAATTTCAAAAATCCCTTATTTTACCTATGTATCCCGCATATATCCCGTGCACAACGCTATGTATCCCGCATGTATCCCGTGCACAACGCTATGTATCCTGCTATGTGGAATGTATCAAACCTAATGTATCCCATGCACAACGCTATGTATCCCGCTATGTGGAATGTGTCAAACCTAATGTATCCTGTGCACAACGCTATGTATCCCGCAAACATCATTTTTAAGGGATTTTTGGTAAATAGAAAACTAGAAGGGATAGGATGTTATTTAGTACTTATAATATGTGGTTCCTATAATTTATACTATATATTTTCTTTGTTTAATAAAACTGCATATCAACCTTAAATATCACGTGACTTTAAAAAGTTATCTTACTCCGATTAAAAACTATTTTATGATTGAATACAAAAGGGATATTGAGTTTTTTTCATTTGGATCGAGTGGGTAAAAAATGGGTGAGACAATTTTTTAAAGCCACACATTTTTTGAATAAAAATTTAGTATTAGTTTTTTTTTAGTTCAATAAATATAGGTTTGTTACCAAAAATGATAAGAAGGCGAGGGTATATATTTAATAAATTAGAAATAACAAAATTGAGAGATATATTTGACCTTTCTCCTTATTTTATAAATAAGATATCAAAATATTACTATATTGCATTGATAAATCACATATCTTTTTTGATAAATTACATATCTCTTTTTGTTAGCAAGTACCAATATTTAAATATACATAATTAAAGATTAAATAATTAGTTATTTTTTAATATAATTTTTTTTTTCATACGGTACAAAAAAAAAAAAAATTCATGTCAAACATAAATTTTTTCTTCTATTTTAAAATCATGATTTACGTTCCAAAATTATTATTATTTCGGTTCGACAATTTATAATTTCAAAGCATAATTGTCAAATGGTTTAGTGAAGGCAAGAAAGCTTCCCATGGTAGTGTGTAATGATCATTGGAATCAGATACAAGCCATCCTTTCACTTGCTTGCTCCATTTTTCTCACTCTCTTTTCCCTCTCTCAAATGGGTGTCTTCTTCATCTTCACATGCCCCCTTGGACCTTCAACTCTTCTTGGACAAGGACAAAAACACCAAGAAACAAAAACCCAATTGGGAATTCTCTCTTGTTTCAGCCTTCAAGTCTTGTTCAGCAAATTCATGTATCACACACGGCCAACAACTTCATTCCCTTGTCTTGAAATCTGGTCTTGAATCCAATATTTTTATACTAAATAGCTTGATCACTTTTTATGTAAAATGCGGATTAGTAAATCATGCTAAGATAATATTTGATTCTTGTAATAAGTTAGATGCAGTTTCTTGTAACATAATGTTATGTGGGTATGTGAAATTTGGGTTTTTGAATGAGGCCTATGAGTTGTTTGATAAAATGACTGAGAGAAATTGTGTGTCTTATACGACCATGATAATGGGTTTGATACAGAAGGGATTTTGGAGTGAGGGAATTTGGGTTTTTAGGGATATGAGGTATTTTGGTGTTGGTCCAAATGAGGTGACCATGGTGAATGTCATTTCAGCTTATTTGCATTGTGGGGGGATTAAGGTGGATAAAATGCTTCATGGGTTGGTGTTGAAAATTGGGGTTATGGATTTCGTTCATGTGTCCACCAATTTACTTCATTTGTATTGTCTTGGTGGGTGTTTGAAGGATGCAATGATGTTGTTTAGTGAGATGCATGAAAAAAATGTGGTTTCTTGGAATGTGATGCTGAATGGGTATAGTAAGGCCGGGCTAGTCGATTTAGCTAAAGATGTTTTTGAACAGATTGTTGATAAGGATGTGGTTTCTTGGGGTACAATTATTGATGGTTATTTGCAAGCAGCAAGGTTGAATGATGCTGTCGAAATATATCGTGATATGTTATATACTGGGCTGCGTCCTAATGACGTTATGATTGTAGACTTTCTATCGACGTGTGGACAAGGGATGTCGAATTTTGAGGGTAGGCAGTTTCATGGTGTAGGAGTAAAGATGGGTTTTGATCTCTTGGACTTTATTCAGGCAACAATAATTCACTTCTATGCAGCTTGTGGGGAAGTGGATCTTGCTCGTTTGCAGTTTGAAGTAGGAAACAAGGACCATGTTGCATGTTGGAATGCCCTTATTGCTGGACTTGTTAGAAACAGAAAAATTGATGAGGCTAGAAACTTATTTGATCAAATGCCTGCAAGAGATGTTTTCTCTTGGAGCTCTATGATTTCTGGTTACTCACAAAGTGAGCAGCCTGATTTGGCTCTTGAGCTTTTTCATGAGATGTTAGCTATTGGCGTAAAACCAAACGAAATTACTATGGTCAGTGTCGTCTCTTCTATTGCTACTTTGGGGACCTTGAAAGAAGGTAGATGGGCTCATGATTACATTTGCAAAAATTCCATCCCTTTGAATGACAACTTGAGTGCAGCACTGATTGACATGTATGCTAAATGTGCCAGCGTCAATGATGCCTTAGAGTTGTTCAATCAAATCCGAGAGAAAGCTGTTGATGTCTCACCATGGAATGCCATTATCTGTGGCCTGGCAATGCACGGGCATGCACAATTATCTCTGCATATCTTCTCAGATATGCTGAGGCAAAACATCAAACCCAATTTGATCACTTTTATTGGAGTCTTAAGTGCATGTTGCCACGCTGGGTTGGTGGAGGCTGGTGAACAGCATTTCCAGAGCATGACTAAACTGTATAATGTAAAACCAAACATTAAGCACTATGGTTGTATGGTGGATCTTTTTGGTAGAGCAGGAAGGTTGAAAGAAGCTGAAGAGCTCATAAGGAGCATGTCTATGGAGGCAGATATCATCATATGGGGCACATTGTTAGCTGCTTGTAGAACTCATGGTAACACAGAAATAGGTGAAAGGGCAGCAGAGAACTTGGCAAGAGTGGAGCCATCTCATGGTCCTAGTAGGGTCCTTCTCTCTAACATTTATGCAGATGCCGGAAAATGGGATGATGCATTTCTCACTAGGCAGGCTATGCGAAGTCGACGATTGACAAGGACAACTGCATATAGTGGTGTTGTATGATAAATTGATTCTGTTGGTTGCTGGAGCAGAAAAAGCTCTTTATGCACTGGGCTTCCAAGGAGAAGAATTCACCTATTATAACTTTTGAGTGTTTCAAATATTTCAAGCAAACTACTGATTTTTCGTCGATTCTTTTCCTTACAATGTCCATCTATACTTGTGTTACTAATCCTAACAAGTTAGGAAACCATAAACATTAACCAAAAGGATTGAAATGAAGTATCTTATAAAATAAAGTAAAAACAGTATAAGATACTTGTTAATCACATTCAGATCATCATTAGTAGTTCAAACCTAAAAGATATATTCCATACCCAATGTACATGACTTCCCTCCCATCAAGAAACAGCCTAAAAACACATAAAGTAGAGTTACACCTTCAAACTGTACATAAGGTTACTTGGGTGAACACTTAGTTTAACTACCAATAACAATCTATCTACAAAATTTCTTATGGTAACTAACAGGAAATACTATGATGAAGCCTCCATGATCAATTCTGCAGCTGATCCCATTGTACCAACCCCTCCAATGCTAAGCAAAGCAAGAGCAAGGTCCTGCTCATGCCATTGTCTCAAGCCTTTACTGAGCCTCTTTAACAACTTTGCATCCACTTCATACACCCAAGTTGGTGTACAACCTACCATCAGACTCACAAACCCCGACACATAGGCGTGCCAAGTAGACGGATCACAACCTAGTGATATCTTGCCATCCAGGACACTGGCTATGAATTCAACATGACGCCCAATGATTTTTGGACGTCGCTTTGATGCCATGGACAACGAGTCCACACCACTGGCAAAAGCCCCACACAGTACTGCAAAGTATGCAAGTGCATACCCTTTGAGCATTGGAACTAGATCACCCTTGTCACCTTCTTGATTAGAGCTGTTAACAGATAAGAACCAAGAGGGAAGAGTCTCTTTTATTAATGACTGCACCAGCCCTGATCCACCAGATAACCATAATAAAGAAGCACCAAGCAAGGCAGCTAATTTCACCCTTGTCATTGTTGCAGCAAGCGACACATTTCCAAATTTCTTTCCATTTTTGGGTATCTTCAGTTTGTTCAACCGTTGTCTTGGAAGCTCATTGCGTGCTATATCACTTATAGATTGCATCAAAAGTGAAACAATCTCTTCTCTCAAGAACATGATATCTCTGATGGATCTGTAAACTCGTAGATACAGAATACCTGGGGCAACTGGAGAAATACCACCATAGAAATGTGATCCAAATCCATGACCGAGAAGTGCACCAATTCCACCATTGCTTGATATGGAGGAAGAGTTCAAACCAAGGGTGGCATTGAAGCAACTTTTGAGAAGCTGAATGACTGCATGGTTGTTATTAAGAAAGACAGTTCGAGATGCAGAGAAAACGAGGAAGTCACTCCACTTTTTTGCCTTTTGGGTCCACAAAGAAGCCACAATTGGCATGCAGGGCCAAGGGCAGCCAGCTGCAAGTGACTCCAGAGCGGGGCCTGCCAGATTGAGAAAACGCTGGGAGGCCTTATCAAGTTTATATGTTATAGTAAGGCTGACAAATGCAGCCAATGGCAGTGGAAGAATTGCTGGAGAGCTGCCGCCTGGGAAAACAAATTGGAATTCAATGATCAAGTACAAAAAGTTGAAAAGATTCTGAGCCTAGACAATAAAGATGATTTCAGTTCTTACAGAATTCAGATATAATTAAGCATAAATTTCGCAAGAAGGAAATGACACATATACTTTCGTTAGCTTAAAAATGTTTTTCATGAATCTTTTGTCACTCTTGTTTTAGATGTTCCCTTACTTCCAAAAAGAAAGTTTGAGTTTGGAGTACCAGGAGTATCAGATTTAATTTTCAGCACAAATTCCGACATCAGTGTCTTGATCTTTTTTGAAATAAAATAAACATATTAAAAAACTGTTGAAAAAAATACAAGAAATAAATTTTTTTCAGTTACAACTATAAAAAGGTTACAATAGTGTATTCAAAGAAAATATTATGACTCCCCAAATTAGTAACTGTTTCATTCTTCTTGGAATGGAGGAAGCATTTAGCTTCAGACTTAGTCTATGTGTGGTTCAGAAGAAGATGAAGCAACATATGTGGCTTAATTCAATAGAGAGAATAACATTCTTAATCACTGTAAGTAACGGGGAAAAACCTGCAGCAAGGCTTGGAACATCTACACCAGTGGCTGCTAAAATTTTCTTGATCTGTTCCTCAACATTGGAGAGATTTGCAGCAGGACTTGGCCAATCAGTGCCATTCATAAAAACTGGTTTCCAAACACCACGAGTGACCTCAGCAGAGAAGTAGCTTACAATGGTTGCTAGCGATGCAGGAAGAAAATCCGCCAAATCTTTAAGACCTGAAATTGTGAATGTGTAACTATTTGATAATGTAGAACCATGATTTTAGAGTCTGTATGAGAATTAAAGACATTGTCAAAGTGCCTGAAATTCCTAACCCTCGTACCCCTTGAGGTTATGCTTTAACACATAAATTATATACTCCCTCCGTTTCACAAAGAATGACCTAGTTTGACTTTGCACGGAGTTTAAGAAAATAAAGAAGACTTTTGAATCTTGTGGTCCTAAATTAAAGTTATGTCAAATGTACAAAATTGCCCTTTAATCTTGTGGCCTTAAACATGCGTGGAAAGCTGAAATTAAAATTTTACCAAAAAAAGAAAGAGGTCATTCTTTTTGAAACAGATTAAAAAAGAAAGGAGGTCAATCTTTTTGAAACGGAGAGAGTACATATTTACAGGGAAGCAACTATAATCAAATCCTAGAGATGTATGTTGTAAAAGTGCAAATAAGTTATAATTGCTAATTAGTTCAGTCTGAGATGTGCAAGTGGATGATCTTGGAGCTGCAGATTCTAAGGTTGAAAGGATGTACTATAAAAGAGTCATCTATTACATGCATTGACTAACCTGTGCACAGTTCACGAGGAGAAAGTCTTCCATGGGCACATGCTGTTAGAGCAGCATCAACCACAAAAGGGACGGCTTCGAGGATGTCCCAAGCAGGTAATTTAGGCCTCAGAGAAGTATCCTCACTTCCAGTTCCAGAAGAGCTACTACTTCCAGATGTTATGGAGATCAAACTCTGACTTCCCCCGCTAATCTTTTTGAACATCATATTGAGTAAAACATCAACCGTTTGACAGACAAGAGTCCCATTCACAAGACCACACAAAGTTGAAGCTATACATGCCAAATGTTGCCTATACCAAACTCTCAATTTTGGAAATGAGTCTACAAATATTGGATTAGGAGATGAGGAACTTGCAACAGTTGCTAGTCTCCTTCTATTGGGGTCCTTCAACATGTTTCCAGACGACACAAGATGTGAATTCCTCACTAGAAGGAGGTATTCGGGAGTTAGTTGGCATCCCACAGGGGGCACATCTCCAACTCTATATTCAATAGGTGGATGGTTGAACCTCCATAATTTTAGAAGTAGAGCAAAGGCATTTGAAAACACAGCATGCACTGAAATGTCCTCTCCTGTTGTCAGTGTCCATGAGATATTGGGAGCACATGAACCAAATACCTCACATATTGTCATTGATGAAGCAGCAAGTTGTGGGACCTTGAAAAGTAGAAATCAATAGTCAGAAGTTTATAAGGCATGCAAAACTCAGAAATTACGCATGCCTCTTTTCTCATTCAAATAAAAAATGGAGAGAAAATGAGCTCTCCCATTTAACCGGAAGTATTTACGGACATCTAAGACGTGTTAATGATAGAGTAGGATGTTGTGAAAATGTCTTACCTTTCACATTTACTTGAATACAACTTGACTGTAAGAAAATAATAAATGTTGTGACATATCCTCCCACAATCCAAAGAAATATCTAATAAATCTTCAAGTTCTTTCATTTCTTTGTTAAGTAAGACTTTTTTTTTTTTTTTTGACAAAGGTAACAGCTTTGTTAAGTAAGACTTCAGATTAGCTAATTTGTTCTTTGACTTCAAGAATCTGTTGAGAAGAGAAATCTAAAATGTTTTCTGAAAACTTTGAAGTTCTCCAATTCCTCGTTGGAATTTTCTCAAACTTACCAATTTTTTACAGCATTTTGTGGAACACAAAGAAAGTATTAGGATTGCTATGTTTCAAAGGTTAAAAAAGAACAAAGTAAAGAGTGTAACTGACACCTGCTTTTAGGCCTCCCATTATGTCATGCTATACAGTGTCAGCATGATAATCCTTGAAAGTTCGTGCACGAAAACCTCGTTCAGAAGACTGTTCTAGTCCAAGACTTTGAGAGAGAAAGTGTACCATTGCTCTAATGCTCAATCTTATCTTAGAACTTTTGAAAGGAAAAAGTAACCAATCAAGCAAGTGATCTATCACAGAGAAAGAACTCAACTTGTTCATATAATGAGCTGAGAACATGGACTACATTTCCCAGATGAAAATGATATACTCTAATGGAGGCCCACAATTGAGATGAAGGCCATTTGCTTAAGAAAACTTGGTTCTTTTGTTTCTCTTGCAACTCTTATATAACCAATAAATACTAAATGGTAAGTTAGGTCTGGATGTTAGTGAAACCTATCAATTAGTTAGTGGTGTAACCCACATCATCCTCAAAAACAACAACATACCCAGTGTAGTCCCACAAAGTAGGGTCTAGGGAGGGTTCAGGGTAGAGTGTACGCAGACGTTACCCCTACCTCAGAGGTAGAGGTAGATAGACTGTTTCTGATAGACCCTCAGCTCAAGAAAAAACAGTCTAGAAAGAGTAGTAGTGTAACCATGCAAATGAATTAATCATTATTCATAGAAACTGTTTTCATCTTATATAAGAAACAATATCAAGCTTAAAAAACATACCATGCCGTGAAGGGAGAAAATCTGAACACAGTCCACTGGTGCTATTCCAACGAGCAAGACATTTAACATTGGAGCATAGCCTATTAAATGGCTATCTTTACCAGAATAGTCAGTAGGAACTGGAGGAGACAATAATCTGGTTATGAAATTGACGGTATGTTCCTGCATGATCATAACCAAAAGGACGAATCACATAATTTCTTCGCAAGAACAATTTAATGATACTTTTAGTAATGGGTATCAGGATCATAATGCTTTAAATGGAAGAATTTCCTCTCTCTTATAGAGTTGACTCACAGATTTTCTGAAACAAATTATTTGCTTATTACCTGTATATTCCAACCACGAATTAGTGAGGCTCCACAAAGAATGGTAGCAGCAACTATCTTCTGATCATCTGCTCCTTTGACCGCCATCTCGAAAATCTTCTCAAGCTCTGCTAAACTTCCATTAAATCCATGAGCTTAAATTAAGTTGCTTTACCCTTGGCTAAATCAATTAAAAAGAGCAACTGATATACCTGGCTTCAGGAAAGAAAAAAGCAACTGAAGACCAGGCTACCATCATGGAAAACTAGAATAAATTTTGACTACTATCTGTCTTCTGCAGTTAGGAGTCATTGCCTAGGATAAGAGGACAACTATGTATAACTCTACCATCAGCCCTTTCCACAAATATACACAGCCAATTGTTGTTTCAGTATTGCAAGCTCCAATTGTTACAGAGTTTTGACGCTCAGATAAGTTACAACATAAACTTGGTTTTTCTTGAATTAATCACTCAAATTTGGACAATTTAGGGAACAAAATTGTCAAAGTAATGCTATTCTAAGTATACCTTGAAGCTGGAGCAGAAACCAAAGCATTAATCATTGTGGGAGTCAACGGAGCCCCCTTCATGAATGATGACCAACCAGGCACTTGAGTTGGCATACTGTGTGGTAACTGGTTCATGCGTCCATTCACGTAACCGGGCCAAAAATAAGCAGAAGTGTCCAGCAAATTTCGGGAAATGCATGCCTCAACTATCAAGTGATGCAGGTTACCAGCTGCAAGGCCAAAGTTCAACTTTGATTAAAGTGATCAGACAACAACAGCATAATATAAATAAACAACAAATTCTGCAAGAAATGTTGGACCACCACAACATCCACTTCACTGGTGTCATTTTCACCTATTCTTGACCTCTAGCCACATACAATAATAACATCTTTCTACATTATATCACCACATTAAAATGAAGGTTTCAAGAAAGTGAGCATTGTTAGGCATCTTGTTCACCAATAGAGACAATGTCAGATGGTAAACTTTTCAGCAAAATGATCTATCAAATAATGTTTAAACAATTGCCAAAATCTTAGAAAATGCCTATTCTTGTACATCTAACACAACCTTTATCTTGGATCAACAGATCGGAAAGTGTATAATCTTCTACCAAACCATCAATGACTTCACAACATCAGTATAAAATAGTGTACATATATATGCACATGATTATTGATATAGATGCCCCAATGAGGAGGTGTGAGAGGTTGGTATAGTGGATATAAGGAGAGGTAGAGGTAGGTTAAAGAAGCCTTGGGAAAGGTGATTAAATAGGATGTGGCACACTTGCAGCTTACCGAAGACATGACCCTAGACAGGAAGATATGGAGGTCGAGAATTAGGGTAAAAGGTTAGTAGACAGTTGAGCGTTGTCTAGTTGTTATTATTAATTTCCTACTATTTTATTCTCTGATTTTAGTATTACATGTTGTTTCCTTGTCTTCAGTTATCGTATTACTTCTTGTTGCTACCTATGTTGCTCGGACTCTCCAAATATAATGTTGCACCCGTGTCGGATCATCCAAGAACGCATTGCTTTTGGAGGATCCGACACGCACCCGTTGGCATTTTTGAAGAGTACGAGTAACATAGGTTGCTACTTGTTCTCTTCTTAATTGTTTATACCATGGCTTCTTCGCTAATATATGTTCTTTGACATACTTGATTTTTAATATGCTTACTCGAGTCGAGGGTCTATCGGAAACAACTTCTCCACCTTCATAAGGTAGGGGTAAGGCAGTGTACACACCACCCTCCCCAGACCCCACTTGTGGGATTACATTGGGTATGTTGTTGTTGTATATACACACATGATTATAGGCTCAAGTAGTGGTACAAAAAACCGAATCTGCAATAAATTTCCATTACATGTAAAGCATACTCTATACGCCCCACGTCAGGCAAGCTAGAATTGTGATCATTACAAGTCTACCACCATTTCTTGGTCACAGCTATACATACACAGACTATATATTTTATATTATCATGTATAGGTCAAAGATTTCCAACAACATTTGTTCTCTATAATGATGTATATCATAATCTATCTTCTTGCCAATATTTCACTCTCCTCTTGCTTCTAATCTATACAAATGCAATTACTTTGAGTTATACCTCTTCATCAAAAAAATTACTTTGAGTTATACCTAAATTTGAAAGCTTATTTTTCCTCACACTTCTGACATATACTATTCTCTAGATCCTAAAACATGCATAAAACTAGAAAAACCAAACCATTTCCCAAGCCTATAGTTAGAAACCCAGTAAACCCATCAATCCTGCCTCTCTGAATTTCTGTCAGTTAACAGAGTAAAAGAAAAAAGGGTAGAACACAGGGGTTTCATAGACTTTCAAGCTCCATTTAGTCACGTAAAAGAGTGTGCTTACAACAGTTGGTTGGCATATCCTTCATGTTGATGCACTCAAAGTATGAAGTGTTGGCGCTTGATCTAAACATCATAGCTTTAGCAGCAGCATGGTTGGCTGCAGTAGTGACTGCCTGAGGTGGAGTTAGCAAGCTTTGATAATCACCTAGATTCTGTAAACAAGAGACTACATCTCCACGCCGTGTGCCTTCAACCTGCTTTGTCATATGCCTGCCTATGCTAGATTCAATTTCATCACATGCTTCACTTTCCTCTTCCTCAATAAGATCGGCAATGACAAGTGTTATGATAGAGAACAACATGCACAAGCGAGTATCTAGGCGAGGTACAGGGCCCTCAATTGGATCCCTCTCCTAAGACAATTGAAAACAACATTAATCAAAAACAAATAAAAAGTTTTTATACTACACATGAAATAAATCGTATAATCTTAGTATATTGAATGAAACGAATATTGTTCTCATGGTATGTAGTCATATTTCCCTCACTGCAAACTTGCTTACTGCAATTATTTAGGCAGCACTTGACTCATCCACAAAAAACATGATAATAATAATATTGCAGGAAAAAATGAGAAGAGATGGAGGATTGTCCCAGCTTGCATTTGGTGGACAATTTGGAAGGAAAGGAATCAAAGATGCTTTGAATGAAAACAGAACAATATCCAGAAGATAAAGAGTAATTGCCTAGGGCTTTATTATTTTTGGTGTAAGCAAGTAGTGATAGGAGATACTGAAAATGTGTTTAATATTATTGACTGGTTGTAACTAGAAGATCCTAGGAATGATGTAAGTAAAACTTTTTGGAGGGGGACTACACTTTGATGTAGTATACCTGTGGATATATAGAAGTAATGTTACCTTTATCAAAAAAATAAAATAATATTGCTTAGGTAACCCTTGAAAACATCTTCTTTCATTCTGGGGGAGTTCAACACCGAGAGAAAACGAATAAGACATATCTTATGTCCTAAGACAAACTTTGGTAATCTAGCGCTTCTACAATCAGGTTCACACTTGCCTTCTTCAAAAGTTGGTGAAGAGCTTATAGTATAATAAATGAATAGACAATAAGTGAATTAGGATTTAAGAAAATTAAGAAAGATCTATCATTGATAAATGCCCAAAGAGAAAAGTTCTGCAAATGACATTAGCTTCTCTGGAACTCCATAATCCATGTAAGGAACTCTATAGGAGCTATGCTACGGCATCAGATTCTCAAAAATTTGTAAAGATATGGCACTTGGGCCTAACTCAAGCCCAAAAGCTAGTGCTTTCATGTAAACCAACCCTCCATTTGACAGAGATAATAAAAACATAGCAGACCTATGTACTTTCTTCCTAAAATGATTGAAACTCTGCTATCAACCTCATTCTCTTTATCGCCTAAATTTAGTCTACAGCTCTCTCATCTTTCTCTACCAAATAGTTTATTCAGATATGTTGCAGCACCATCATACAAAATACTCTTTATTTTTCCAAAATAAAGATGAAAATATTTAAAGAATCTATGAAGAGTTCTAGATGAATTTGTCACATGAAGCATACATGACAAATAAGGACAATAATGCACCACTACTTTGAAGCCCACAAAGTTTAGATTTGAAAATTAAGCTGGAGAAATGTAAATATGAGTACATTAAGCACAAACTAAATGCAAAAAACTTTGCTAACCCTTTGAACAAGTCGTAGAGCTGCCATCCAAAGTCCTAAAAATGTCTCATGCCAAGTTGTAGCATTGATTGCTTGTAGGGACTTGACTAAGTCTGCACAAGTAAAGTGTTAGGGATGCGTTGGAAGTCATTAATTTAAGTATTTAATTATACTTTTAGTTGCTTTATTTATTATTCTAGAATAAAGTTTAGTCTCAGAGTTTCATAAGGATTAGGTTAAGTTATAGTTATTAGTTTGGAATAGGATTTAGGTCTCCTACTTTCATAAGAATTAGACTTCTTATTGATGCAATAAGACTCCTATTTAAAGGGGCTTTTGATGAATAAATCAGTAAGTCATAATTCAGCAAAAAGCAGGAGATTAGAGTTCTCTCTTCCATTGAACTCTAAGGTTTCAGTCTCCCTTTGAAGAGCTGAAGAGATCGGAGTTCTCTTTTAATAAATTCTAAGGTTTCAGCCTCCCTTTAACGAGTTGATTTGTATATAGCCTTGTGAATCGATCCTTCCCTAAAGATTCATAACATAAAGCACCACCTTCTATTAGACACATCAATAATTAGTACAGTTATCTATAATTCTATATTGACACAGAAAATGTGACATAAAAAGTGATTGCACCAGTAATAATTTCAATGGCGCTTGTTGCATTAACTTGTGAACCATCCATTGCATCTTCTAGGAAGAGATCTAGAGGAAGCCAAAGCGAAGAACGGCTACTCCCAAAACAAAGATCAGCACAAGTAGCTAGAGATCGTGAAGTGCTTCTGACATAATGTTCTTGTAAGGAATTTGCTTTGCTTAAATTGTGAGCATCTGATGCCAGCTGAAGAAGTGCCTTAGGTGATATTATGCTTGAACTTTGCAATGCTGATGAATTTCCAGCTAGTAATTGTATACGCTGAACAAAATCTCCCCAATGCACAGGCCTGACAGGTTTTGGAACAATATTAGTTGGATATTTCAATAAGAGTGAAACCACAGAAAGTCATTCCAAGGAAGTAGGAATAGATATGTTGCAGTCTCAACATGAAGCTTGAGCAGTCAAGGTACATATGATTTGAAACTATCATTAAAGAGGCACATAGGTTAAACATGTGGCAGTTTAATTAAGGTACTATTGATTTCATTATTTTCCATGTAAGTGCATCCAAGGCCACGTGAGATAATGCTAACTCACAAAACTTGTAACTTAACGTGCAAAGCTAAAGCTAAACTGTTAAGTCTTTTCAACATAGACAAACATCAAATAACACTTGAAACGATGCGTAGAGTTCAGAAATAGATAGCGAAGAGAAAGTTCTGACATGTTTTGGCGAGCCAAGTAAAGAATCTTGGCAGTTACTTTGTTTTGTAAAAATTGCCCTATCAACTCAATTGCCAGAAGAGTATTCAAATTCTTCAACCGTTCTTTTTGTTCATTTCTCTCCATATCAGCTATGCAGCCATCTATCTCCATATCTTCAGGCTTAGTTGGCCATCTAGATTTCTTTTCTGGAGTAAGTTGGAGCAACCCTTCATCGTCCAATGATGCATCAAGTAATTGCCAAACAAGTGAGAAGATAATCTCAACAACAAGAACACCAGGTTCATCAGCATGCACACCAAATATCTCAGTAAAATGGAGGATGCTATCCAAGAAATTCACAATCCTGCATGTAGAACGTTATTTTGGAATCAGGTCAATTGAATGAATCAATTGTGGAATGCATTGTAATGATGGGAGAACACAATACAAAAGGCTTATGGAATATTCTACCATAGAAGGTAAATTCAAAGTCACCTCAAGACCTAAATCCCTGACACACCCAAGAATCAACATTGCCCAATATACATACCATCTAGTTTGTGAAATGTAAGCAAATACAACTGGTTTAATCTACAATTTCAAAAAACAACAATCATTCTTTTCCCTGCTCTTGAAATATTCTTAATCTCTACAATAAAAGTTGTCTAGTTTTAATGATCTGTGAGAAGTCTCTGATATCATCTGGCATGCCTTATACTAACTTGCCTAGGCTTTCCTCTTAATTAAACATTCTGAATCTTACCAAGCCAAAAGATCCCAAAGTAGTGGATTAGCATATGGAGCGAACGAGCCATAGGTTTTGGATGACAAATACTAACATTAAAAAGAATGTGACACAAAGAGCCATTAACAGAACCACTCACTTCTGATAACTTTGCATGTTTACATGGATTTTAAGAGTGAATATATGTCTTCTCATGAGTTCCATGTAGAGCCTAAATGCCGCCGGCCTCAGACACCGATTTTGGATTACCCTGTAAAAATTAAAGGCAAGTGAATGTAAGAGTTAAGATACAAACACACACAAACAAAAAGAGAAAACAAGAAGCTGGATTATGATGAAGATATCAAAAGTGCCTTGACGGCAACTCTACAATGCTAACAAAACATCATAAACACATATTTAAGGCCAAAATTTGTTTCTAAGTTGCATGTAAAGACATACTAAAAGATGAAAGATTAAAACAAGATATTTGGAACTGAAGCACCTGGACAAGTAAAAGATAAATACTGTAAAATGTCCATTAAAATCCCCATAAGTATTCATTTCATTTCAACTCGTGATCCACAGCAGAGAGGTGATTTGGAAGCTTGCACATAGTTTAAAACAACAACATAAAGGAAGCAAAAGGAAGCTGTAAACCAATTGCAAGCTCATTATTGTTAATACTACACTCTGGAAAAGCTCAAAACATGGTTAAGTTACTTTCAGAACATAAAGATCCAGACCAAAATAGTCAACGAGATTATGCCAAAGACCTAGGAAAATGATTTTTTCTTCAGTAGAAAGAGAGAACAAATAGAAATTTTGATACAAACTGACAAATAGTACATTACAATAATGAAGGCACACGTTTAAGCATCTAAATCCACATCAACTAAAGATCGCATTTTCCCCATTTTGTCATACATTAAATACACCTATGAATAACTAGAAGCAACACACAACACATGTAGACAGACACAAGTTTACATTAACAACAGCAGGGCCAGAGGATTCAGGTAGGGACAAGGGGGTCATCAGAACCTTCCTTAGGGGGAAATTACACTGTTTTAACATGGTTTAAATTATTTTTTAGGTATATATAGTAGATGTTGAAACACCTTTGGCTTCTTTGTGTTTACTTTTCATATTTTGAACCCTTAATGAAAATCGTGGCTCCGACAACAGGACTCATCATCAAGCAAAGCTTCTCAAAAACCTATATTGACCTTGCTACATTTGTTAAAACAGTGCATTTCTTCAAATAAACAACCCAAGAAAGCTAAATATTCAATCTTTATAGAAATGCACTCAAGAATCAACAAATTGGGAACTAAAAGACAATAAAAACAACAAACCTGCTGGAAAGCAGAGGAAAAACAATGATGGGTGAGACAGTCTTGAGAACCAGAGCCTTTTCCAAGAACTTCCATGCTATAGGCAAATTGTTTTCCCAACAAATGTGAGATACCAAGAAATTGGCTAACTCAAAAGAGGGCAAAGACACCCCTGATGAACTAAGACATGAAGAAACTTGAATTGCCCACACCAATGGATCACCACCCTTTTCTTGGGCTACCTTAGTTATCTCCAAAACACTGTCCCAAAGATTACACTCCACAGATACCTCCATTATGACATCACTCTTTGCTCTACCACAAATTAAAAGGTTTTTTGAGATTTTCTTGAAACTCTACTTTGTAAGATAAGAGGCAGGTTTTGGCATGGCTATAGATAGGGGTTCTTGTTCTTCTTCTTTTTTCCCTTTTTTTTTTGGCTCTATTTTTGGTTAATAGACAAGTGGATAGAGTTAAAATATGTAGGTGAGATGTGGTTGGTTAGAAAATGTGAATGTCAAACTCAATGAAGTTGTTAAAAAATGAAGAATATTAGTTCAACATCCTCTCTTTTTTAATTGTATATTGTTTACTCTCCCTTCTTTTTTAGTTGTCACAATAAAGGTTGGTATAATTCCTAAGAAAAAAATTAATTGTTAAGGGCAAAGTTGAAAAAAGATAAGTAATTAATTCTCTCTTGATTGTTTAAATTAATAATTATTTTGAAATAAGTATTTTTAGTATACGTGACAACTAAAAAGGAACGGAGCGAGTATTAAGTGAATCTCAATGTATGATATTTATCAAATTATCAAGAAATTAATTATTTGATAGATGATTTAAGCTCCCGTCTAACGATAGATTTTGAAAGTAGATTTTTTTTTTTAAAAAAATAGTTTGTAATGGAATATGGCCGACTTTGAAAAATTATTTTCACTCTTTTTCTTAATATCAACTAAATATACAATTATGTATTATTTAACTGTATAAATATATTTTATGCTACGTCAATGCACAAAACTTAAATTTTTGTATGGATTTTTGAAGGTGAAAGTGACCTAATGTCATTTTAGTTGTTTTTAGTGTGTATAAAATGGGCATTATCAATCTTATCTCAGTGTCTGATTCAATGTACATTTTAGGATCTAGATTAAGATGTGAAAGAGCCTTTTCAACTATCACAAAATACAAATTAGTAATTGTAATAAAAGTGTTTTAATTGTATTTATTACCAGGTGCAGAATTAAAAGATATTTATATATGCTACTAAATTTGATGTTGATCCTTCTCAAGTTGTTTTCTTTAGTTAAAATGAAACATCCATCAATTGACATAATTGGGGGGGGAAAATAGACAAAATATTTGAGCAAGATGCTCTTATTGGTGCATGGTGTAAGAAGAGATATTGTTTTTATTAAATCGATTAAATAAATTGATTTAAAAATCGAGAAAGCAAAGAAAAATTAAATCGAACTGGATCGATAAATTATATACATACTTTTTATAATTATATAGACATGATGTACTGCAAAATAATGCAACACTCTAATAAAAAAAAGTAAGATATGATGTGTCTTTTATTTGTGTGGCAATATAATATCGATAGCTTATGCATTATTCAGTAAGTTCTTGTTGTTTAGTATATTGGATTAGCTAACAATATAAGCAAAAAGCTAAACATAATTGAATTCTAGTATAAGAAGTATAAAGTCTAAAATGGCACTTATTTTCCCTTTGAATAAATTTGTTTTTCTTTCTTTCTTTTTTTGAATGAATCATTTCTTTTATTTTTGTGTATGATAATAATCGTATAACTAAAACAAATCAAATCAAAATTGAAATCAATAACAATATAATCGATAAATATATATTATATTATATTTAATTTGATTTTACTAATTTAAAATTTGAATAAATTAATATGATATTCACCATTCACAAAGAGCCTTTACTTGTCAATGGATCTAAATGCAACCTCCCCCATATGGATAAAAGAGTAGTTAGTTAAGTTAAAACTAAAGAAGATTAATTTAAAGATTTATTACCAGCATCTTTTAGTTGCTAATCCAAACACATGACTTGCCAAAAATCAAATATAATGCAAATAAACATTTAAAGTTGTCTTCTTCTTCCTTTTGATTTATGACAAATTAAGAAGAAAAGTGAAAGAGCAAAAAATAGGAAAAAGTCAGATTTGTGCACTATATATGTAGTGCACCAAATCCCATGGCCCACTCCACTGAAATCTGACAGAAAACTACGTATGTATCAAACAAGTAGTAGCTAGTAATCAATATGAATTGTGGTTTACTGGTGAGACTCTTTAATATCGAAGCGGACTTATGTATATATTTATGGGTGTAAGTGCATTTATTAACTTCTAAAAAATTATGTATAGTGGTAGAAACTAAATATAATTATCAGTGGCTCATGGAAAGCTTTCTACCACTGATACATGTTTAAGCACACAGCCATGCAACCAGGGTCCTATCCCAAGTAGAACTTCTTTTTTTAGCTTAATATTGGTGCATTCGAAATTTTTAATTTTTTGAATTTGCCTCTAATTTTCCACTTAATTAGATGTTTAGAGTTCGAACCCTGAATATGAAATTTTATTGGAAATGTCACTTCTGAAATCCGAATAAATCCCGTAATACACTATTAAGATTTAATCAAAACTTCAAACAGAGTGTGAAAAAAAAAAAAAGTAACAGCTAGGAACAATGTCTAATTATAAATGGAATAAGTACTATTTAAACCATAATGATAACCAATCACTTGTTGACTAGTAATTTTAACATTCTTAGGTTAATAGTAAAAATTGTATCGATGTCACATGATTAAAACAGATAAATTATGCATAACAGACCACCCGTTTTCGAATCTCCTATTATATAACTAAAGCTTAATGTATCGTGTCTATTTAATTCTACCGTCTTATAGCTAGGTATTCAGGAGCGAAGCTAGTAGCCTGCATGTGAATTTAGTTGAACTTAGTAAATTTTATTTGAATTGTATATTTTTATTAATAAATTCATTAAATAAATAAAAATATTAAAATTTAAAATTAATTAAAATCATCATTATAAAATTCATAAAGTGAAAATCACGCGTGAACTATAATTAACTTTGTTTCTTACCAACTTTACTCTCTCTTGCATTGATTCCTTACAAAAAAAAAAACATTTGGACGTAAAAATAAATTATATAAATTTGATAGTGGTTTGGAGTAGGTAGAGAAGATGACATGGTGACATCCCTATCAAAGTTTGGCCTGCTAGTGATCATGTTGCTTTAGGTATGAAAACCCTACTTTTCCATCCCCACTTTTTTTTCCTAATGAGGGCAAATATAGATATACTTTCTCTGTTTCAAAATAATTTTCGTATTTCACTTTTCGAGAATTAATTTGATTTAACTTTTAAAGTTAAATTTGATATTTTAAAATTTGAATTTAGATATTCAAAAAATAAATTAAAAGTACTATAAATTACAAAAAAAAAATTATTGTTTGACTTTGAAAAAGACAATAGTGACAAGTGAGAAAGAAACGGAGGAAGTAATATAATGTATGCATGTAGCCTTATCCTTGGTGGGTAGAAACTACTTCAGAACATATTTGCCAAGTTCCAAAGTTTACTTCTTTCTTTCTCTTTTACTCTATTTCACTTTTTTTTTTCAAAAAAGTTAGTGTTTTTGGCAGTTAGTTGTATAGTGTTTTTCTCAAAAATAGAAGCTATGTTTTGGCTTCTAAGTTGAAATTTAAGAAAAGGTTAAAAGTAAAAAAGACCATCAATTATGCAGTTAGATATTTTGTTTAGGAAGTCATTATAGTTTGCACATGCTAAGTGTTAGAGTAATAATAATCATAATCATAATATAAGCTTAGGTGGAGATGTTTAACTTTAATATTCACAAATAATTAAGTTGTACTTCTCATGTGTTGTTTGATTATTATTTTTTTGGGTTTGTTGGTAATTAATTGAATTTGTTAATTAGATGTTGGATTGACTTAATTTCATGTTTATGAAACAGGGTTTGTTTAGGACAACTAACAACTGGATATGTCAGAAATATGGTGTTATGTCACCCTAAAATATAAAGATAAAAAGGTAAACAAACAATAATCTGTTATTGTGTCTTTGTCTCAAAGAGATTAGGAATTCATTTCAACAAATAAAAAAATGGTGTCTTTTATCTCTCTATGTCTGTACTTTAGTGTATAATTTTCTGGTTAAAAAAGGAGGGGTAGCTTCAAAGTTGAAACACTCCATGTGGGGCCATCTCTTGATCCTATACAAACCCCCTTCCCCCACAAATCCTTCTACCAAGATTATCATTTTTGGTCACATGAATAATGTAAATAATTTTCATACTTACTTTCTCTCTAGATTTACTTTGAAATATTTTTCTTTTTAGTCGATTTTAAAATAATATCATATTTATAATTTATTTTAGATCATAAATGTTTTCATTTTTTCCTTAAATTTCGTGTTAAATCAAACAACATCACATAAATTAATAAACAAAGGGAGTGTATGTCAAGATAATCTGACTAACTCATCGTCCAAAAATTACATTGTGTAGCTAGAGTAAAAAAAATTTTTCTGTATATATATTACATATTGACACTCTTTGACTTCTACACAATTTACTTCTTTATAGTTTAACACCCCTTAATCAAAGTTCTGACTCCGCCACTGCCCCCATCCCCCACCCACTCTCTATACATATTATATTTTTTTGGAAAATAATGGTTGGTGGGAGGGATGATTCTTGCATTATCTCAAATCACCAACTCTTTTTTATTTTTGTTTTTAAAATTTTTGTAGCATGTGGAGTGTGCACAAGTGATGATTCAGACTGTTGACAAGTGGGATGAAGCATGGAACTATTTTCCTTTCTTTCTGAAATATATCTTCAGAAGATAATGATGGATCATGGATGTGCAAATATAGTGGCAAAGTTGTAGACCAGAATCGCATTTCTCATAGGATGTGGTCTTGTGGCAACCAAGTCTTTTTACATTTCTCCTAGAACTTGAAGATTTTAGCTACTGTTTTTAATGAAATGATTTACAATGACACTCACACACGATTTAAGAATAGATCTACATCACCTTTTTAAAACTCCATAACTAATCAAACAGTGTCACGCATGGAATAAAATAAAGTAGTGTTTATTCAATTATTTTTCTTGGCTAGGATTTGAATCTTGATCTTTAAGATTTGTACTCACTTCATTGATTATTAAGTTATGGACTCATGGTTGCCCTTGTGGTAGGTCACCTTAAAGCTTCAAAAAATCTAAACACATTGTTACAATGATGTGACATAAAACACCTTCCACTGTAAAAAATGTGAATACACAAAACAAATAGTACCCCACTGTACTAGCTTAAGTTACAAAAATGGAAACCACACTGATATGTGAATAGTCTATAGCACAATCAATCACACTAAGGTTAAAATGAAGGGAAAAAACAAAATTCCATGTCACTTCCCCTGACCCATATCTTGTCTGAAGGAAAGGAATATTTATGATAAAAAGCAATAACTAAAAGTGGACATGAAGTGAAAACAAATGATGATTAAACCAATCCACCTAAAGATGATTTTCAATACCTTTACCCCTACTTGGCAACAAGTGTATGGCCAATTAGTTTCACATAGTTTTCAAAGTCTACTCAATACTCATTCACTACCAAAATCATCATGTTTGACAAATACACCTACTTTTTCTTCACATGAAGGCAATCAATTGCTCTTCTAAAAGTGATCAGAAAAAGGTATGGACTATTAACAGTATGATCTTTAATGAATAATACTACCACAAAAAAAATGTCATCTTTCAGCATCAAGGTGATGCTAGAGAAAAAAAACTCTAGAAGTCTTCATCCAGTTTGAACTCAAAATTCTTGCCATTATCTTGCAAGCTTGACATCACAGAAGCCTTCTGATAGTCACCAACTCTTCTCTCAAAGAAGTTGGCTTTGCCCCTGCACAGTCATTGTCCAAATTAGAAACTATAAACATCCTATCAAATTATATCATGAAGGAAATAGTACTAGCCCTTAGGGTTAAGTTTCAAGTGGCAAAGGTCGAGGGACTTGGGACTGAGGTCACAGGTTCGAGACCTATGACATGTGAACTGAGTCTGGTATTTAAATGGAGAAAGGAGAGGGATGGGCCCATTATCCCTGAGCTTTGAAGGCTGCTGTTGACGCTAAGGTTGGCGCCAGATGGATTTCTCGGTCATAAAAAAAAAAACGAGTCCATAGGCCCCAGTAAAGAAGGTGGGAGTCCAGATAATCATATTTAGTTAAACCATCAATTTGCTTAATCACTTTACGGATCCTATCTAAATTTTTCCAGCCACTACATGTATAGTATACTTCTAAAGATGATGCATAATTTCTGCAAAACAGAATCAGAACCAACTTTGCATGCAATGACACTTACTGAAGAGAAATAAGTTCCATCCAATCAAAAGGGTTTTCAACATTATACTTCTTGTCGTATCCTAAGGCAACCTGAAGTAAAGATTAACAAACTTGTTAGTTCACGGAAAGAGATAAATTACATCCATCCTCAAACAAAAAGTGTGAAGTGATTTAGTACCAGGAGGTGATCAGCAACAAACTTTATGTACCGACTCATTAGTTCTGCATTCATGCCAATCAATGCACAGGGAAGGGCATCACAGACAAATTCAGTTTCAATTTCAACAGCTTCATGCACAATTTGATGAACCTTTTGCCTAGCCAATTGATTTCGCATAATACTGGACAACAGAGATTAGTTAAATCACATCAGGTTATGTGCATCAAGCCATTCCCTCCCACTATTACTGAGAAGAGAGAAAGAAAAGAGAGAGGATTTGTGGGGGATGGGTAATGTGTATTAGTTGAAACACTTCTACCTAAGTAGATAATGACATCTTGACATATTCTACCTATATAGAAGGCAAGCAAAGTCACGGTGGAGACCCTCATCCCTAGAAATGAGCTCATTTGAGTAAGCCAATCCTGGCATCAACCCTCTCTTTTTCAGCCAAAAGATAGCACAAAAGCTGTGAACAAAATAAGTTACAGCATGTAATGTTAATCTTCAATACTACTAGTAAGAAACAGATATAATCAGTCTTAGTGGAATCGTGCAGACTAAATAATGAGTTAGCAGCATACCTTCCTGAAAAGAAAATTCCTTCAACACATGCAAAAGCTACGAGCCTCTCAGCAAATGAGCTGGAACTGCACGAAGAAAGTAAAAGATGCACAGTTAATAAGGCCGATGTTGATCAGTATCATCAATTCTAGATTTATAAAGATTGAAATGGCATATAGCAGTGTCATTTTTGCATAAGCATAGCTTCAGAAGCTGAAAGTCTAAATAATATAAATCTATCAAACAACCTCCCGACAAAATCAAGGGAAATAATAAAGAAAGCAGCAAATACGGCTATTGGATCAGTAGAACTATTAACAAGAAGTATTTCAGTCATTAGTTCATATAAATACTACAAATGAAAGATGAGCATTGCTTGGGAATGAAGGCGAAACAATGGTACCATGTCCCAAATAGTTTTTTTCCCTTTTGATAAGGTACTATGTCCCAGATAGTTAAGAAAAATTAGTTCTTTCTCATATTGCTAACTTATATTGAGGGTCTTTAAGTATTTTCATGAAGTGCAGCAATGTTACAACCATGCATAGCAAAAGATGAACCGTTACCTCTGTATCCAATTCAAAGCCCACTTGGCCTTTTTTGAGACACATGGAATGCTGTCAATTGCATTAAAAAGTTTATTTTTCTGCCTTGAGTCCTTGATAAAAGCCTCCAGAAGCAAGCTGTACATCTCTATAAGTAAGTGGAGAAGCTCTAATCAGACATCAAAAGAGTACATACCACGAACCCCTTACTTATGTTAGAGGATAAAAAAGTTACTAAGAAAAGACCACACACACATAGTTAGAAAGCTCTACCCGAGTGAATATTTTCCATTGCAATTTGAAAACCATAAAATGCGCGTGCCTGCAGAAAGAAGAATGATTTGTCTGTAAAATAAAACCATCTTACAGAAACTGTATGGGCAAAACACCTAAAATATTGCTTCCTACCCTCCAAACATTACCTATTATCAGAGGATTTTTGAAAGATAGGTGCTCGAATGAGAAATGTTTCTTACAAATTCCATAATAAGGAATTCTAAATATTGGAGAAAATGCATCAATAGCTGTCTGACTATCAAAATCACTCGCATATTATGGGCAACTACTCGGATCAGCCAGTGATATTGATATGCATTAATCAAGGGACAAGAACAATAAGCAGATTAATACAAATACCCTCTTTCCCAATAACACCAAGTTTTCAGGTTTAACTGAATGTGATATCCCCTATAATTTTTTTAGGCGCTGAAGGTCATCTTTCTGTATGGTGCTTCAACTATCCTATTTCATTTCAGTTAGTGAGAAGTGGAAGAGCTAGCAGTGGAGAACCAACCAAAACATTTCTGAAGTGTTATTCCTACAATATTAGATCTTTATTCAAAACACAACTGACTAACAATACCATGTGTTATTCATATAATTATTCGTGAGTACTAAACTGTAAAGTTCATGAAAAACAAGGACACTGAGATAAAGGAAACCTTTTGAAAAAGACAATTATTCAACATGGAGGAGCATTACTCTGATCTTTTTTAATTTAAGATTAGAGATATGAAGAAGAGCTCAGCCAATTCACCTCTTGAATTTGCACATCATTCAGAAACCTAGCAGCCAAATTTTCCAAAACAATTCCATCTGATGCAGCAAAAAATGCCAAAACATGACTGAGGAAGTGCTTTTCAGATTCAGATAAGGCTTCCCAATGCTGAATATCCAGAGAGAGGTCAACCTCCTCAACTGTACCACATATATTGGAGAGAGAAGAGGCAGATGTTAGATCAGTACATGGTACAGCTACAGAAGAAGCCAAATGTGTAAATATGCAGTAATAAGCAAACTATTTATCAGCAGAAGACATATTGATGATAGACCACACCACTGCCATCTAGTAATTAGCAAGCAGAATACAAGCTTTAAAACTAATGCAAAGGATGAGATGACAATCCAGCGAAGTTCCGAAAAGCTACAGAAGTAACTTAAAGCAACATTTACCACTTCACAAGCAACAACATGAACTTCTAGCATGACTAGTTTCAAAATGAAAAAGTAAATTAAAAAAATAGGCAAAATTGATCTCCCTAAATATCAGAGCAAAATTCCCCTTGATTGATTCAATTGCCTACCATCATTCCTAGTATTATCCATTACGGTTACATTTAATTTTTCCAACCAAGAAAATGCATAATCCGTCACTGGGGAGGCGGGCCAGAATTACAACTTTTGTGCTCATAACGAGTCAAATATCATTTAGTCTGGAAAGTTAAACCACTTCTTCAGCAGAACATGAGGTTCAGTTCTGGAAATTTCAAAGCAATCAATTCTGGACCTCTGAAGAAAATAGAAATCCCTTACACCCAAACTGAAAAGTCTTGCCACTTCTTCAGCTATACCCCCTCACAGCCTTCTTGAAGGACATTAATATACATAAGCATGTGTATTTCTATTCCTGATATTAGGATGGTTCGGAGAGTCAGAGGTCTAGCTTTTCAACAAGACTATGGCAAGCTTTATTGGTCCAGGCCCCCCTTTTACATCAAACATAAAAAGCGGGAAACAGAGAGCTAATTCTTAACACATTCAACAACAAAAATGCAACAGAATTGAACAAACAGTGTATTGCTCGGGCCTTTGCAAAAGAATAAACATCAATTCCATTACAAGGTGGGGAATTTAATTTTCCCCATCGACCTATTTGCAGAACTCAATTGTTCTTGTTTTAAAAAAAATCTATATTTCCATTTTATTTACTGGAAAATATACATCTACAGGAATTAGCTTATCAACTCACCGAATAATACTATAAGACCATACATCCTGCCTATAATTGTACAGGCTCCCAAAGCAATAACATATTTTGGTTCAGGCATTTCTCTTATAATCTCGATAAATAGGGGTTCATCACGCTTATAATTGCCTTTGTCTTCTCTTAGAGGGAGGGATGATACTATTGAGGTGTTTATGTGACACATTTTCTACATCATGTTACCACTTAGCTGTATTTTAACAATAACTAGCTATTCCCCGGATTTTCTTAGCTTGCCAAACTTCTCTTCTTCACCTATTTCATTTGAACGTCTTATTTGATCCTATTTGTCTTCTTAATTCTTTAGAGAATCTGAACCATTTGCAAGGACATCATATTCTCTCGAACGAATGTCCTCAAGGCTTTATTAAAACAGTAAGGAGGTACAATGTGGGATGTACGATAAGTGCATGTCACAAGTTCGAAGCCTACCAAAGAATAAGGCTCAGTAGTTAAGTGCAAGGAGGGTAGAGGGGCAGGACCATACTCCCCATAGTGAACCTTTGCGCCAACTGAGGCTGGACCACCACCTATATCACGGGATTTCTAGGTTATCAAAAGCTCTCTCAAATGAATTCTACACTCTTTGCTTGCGAGCTACACCTGGGTCATTCAGCAGTAGACTCTAGGTGTGTAACTAACTTCTAATAGTCAATGCTTTCACCAACTTCTAAATCAGGCATATAAATTTCCAAAAAAGCATCGACAATTAGGGTCTGGAGCAGACAGTCCCACCACAGAAAAGGTTGCCAACATCCTACATATTGTCCCGCTTCCGGCGCCCAATTTATCAAAAATTACGCTTGAACATATAAATAGCTTTAAACCCTTAACACTGCCGAAAAAACAGATATAACAAAATCTTTCTTCCGGAAAGAGCAAGCACTCATGTAAAGTAGCAAACATTAGAAGAAAAATTCATCATAAGCAAATAAGTGACTTGAAGAAGTAAATAAACATAATTTGCTAATAAAACTCAAATGACAGACAATAAAGGAAACTTTACAGGAAAAAAAAGAACTCTAAACTTCAAGAAACTCCTAAAAAAGAAGCAAACTTTAGGAAGGAAAAAAAACCCCACCATAAACAAATAAGTGTAATGAAACTCTAAATAAACACAATTTGCATAGCCAAATAAAAATATAAATGAATAATGTCAAATTTTAAAGAAAAACTCTGAACTATAGATTAAACTCATAAAACAGCAAACAGTAAAGATGAAACACATCATAAGAAAACAACATAGAATCATAGATTAAAGGGATAAGGGTCTGAAAAATACCCCAATTTTGGTCGGATTTGTTGTTGTGATACTAAACTTTCATAAGGATCTATTACCTCCCTAGACTATTTAATTCCGTATTTTTTACCCCCTGAACTATTTAATAGTGTATTTTAAAGGTATATATGTGCCCACGTGGACACATTACTATTTATAATTTTGCATTATTTTTTATGTCCATGTGGGCAAATATATATATTTAAAATACGATATTAAATAGTCTAAGGAGGTAATAGGTCCTCATGAAAGTTTAGTATCGCAATAGCAAATCCGACCAAAGTTGAGGTATTTTTCATATCCTTATCCCTAGATTAAAAGCAGCAGATTTCAGTGGAAAAAAGCCTATCATTAACGAATAAGTGAAACGAAGGTGTGTTTGGTATGGAGGAAAGCATTTTCCAAAAATGTTTTCTAATTTTCCCATGTTTGGAAAATATTTTTCAGGGAAAACAAGTTCCTTAAAAATGAGGAAAATGACTTCCTAACAAAAGTAGGGAAAACAAGTTGCATAAGTGACATTCTAAATTTATTGTCTCCTCCTACCCACCCAATCTCCCCAACCCCAACCCCCACCACCCTGGAACCCCCACTTCCCATATCATCCTACGTCCATAGTGTTTTGCTAGATAACATATAAATGCCCTTGGGGTGATATTTTCTTGCTTACCTACCAAACACTAGAAAATAAATAAGAAACCCTCTTGTTTTCCAAGAAAACATTTTCTTGTAAATCATTTTTCATGGAGAACATTTTCCTTCATACCAAACACATCAAAAAATTCACAATTCACATGCCCAACTCAAAATATAGATGAATAATGCAACTAAATTTCAACACTGACAGTGAAAAACATGGGAAAACAAATAAAGAAACAATTTTTTTGAAAAAATATTGGAACTTCAAATATACACATTATCAGCAGAGGAACCATTTAAGCAGAGCAAACTTTACAGGAAAAAGTCACCAAACAAACAAATAGGTGTAAGTGACATGAACAACTAAACAAACACAAATTTGCATAATCAATTCAGTTAAATACAAATAATTCAACCAAATTCCAACATTAACAAACACACACAAAAGGGGAAACAAACAACACAATACCATCCAAGAAAACCATATAAAGCAACAAACTTTGCAGGAAAACAAAACACATGATGAACAAATAAGTGACACAATTTTGCATAACTAACTCATGAAAAAAGCAAGGACAAAAAATATAGGGATTACCAGCCCAGAAACTGGCTACTGCTTTCTTGTACATTTCCCAAAGTTGTGGGTATCTAATAGGAAAGGTGCAGTATTTTTGGGATTGTTCTTTCAAGATTGGTTCCTCTTCTTCTTCTTGCAACACACTTTCTGTTCCATTTTCCAAAGAACCCATTTTTTTCCAACTTCCCCTCTTACTCTTATCCAAATTTCGTATCTTTACCACTCTTTTACGATAAACTAAGTTTAAATGTGAAATTTAAAGGTTTTTTCTTGGCTTATGAAGAAAAGAAAAAAAAAACCCTACAAAACCCTCCCGCAATATTTTATAAATCGACAGGTTTTGGTAGTTACTTCAAATACTGTCCCGGAGATATTGAAATTTTATGGGATTCTATAACATGCACTCAATTTTAACAGGGACTCTACAATCTATGCTCAATTCTAATTAGAATTTTAGGAGGCTACTCACCCTACGGTAGTTCATACATATATAATATATAATGAATATTATTAAAAAACATTTTAAATATTTCATAAATTCATGAATATTTATCAAATTCAAATCATCTTAGTTTGATAAATACGACCAGTAGTTCAAGCATATATTATGAATATTATTAAAAGACATCTCAAATATTTCATAAATTCATGAATATTCATCAAATTCAAATCATTTTTTTCTTTTTTTTTTGTCTTTTTTTACGACCATGGATAAATATGAGAGAAGAATCAAGGAGAATTGTACCCCGTATTGATTAATCAATAAAATATTCTTGTTTCTTCATTTTTTTATGATTTCAATTTATTTTTAGTCACTTTAAAATTTGTTGTAAACGACTATGTTTTTTTCCTGTAAATTCTTCCTTTTTATTATGTGGAATATCATGTTCTCTCGATGTATCCATTCGTTATGCCATAAAATTGTTGCGTACACCGTCGTTTGAAGAGTTCGAAATTTAAATGATGTGTGAAAAAAAAGATTGAAATAATTTGTAAAATTAAAGTTTAATTAAAAGCACTATTTCATCTGCTTAAACGGCTTCATTGTAACGTCCGTTAACAATTAGGAATTCTTAAAACTAGGGCATACCCCATTTTTGCCCTAGTTCATCTTGTCTTTTCTTAAATTTTCTCTCGTTTTTTATATTGTACTAGAAGATAATTCATGTTTCAAGTGTTTGGAACGTCAATTTTTTTTATATTATATGATATTTGTTATTGTGTAGATCATCCTAGGATCAAGACTTTAGGAACTCTTGAAAGATTTTTCGATAAAGAGAAGTCCATTGTTGAAAAAGATATACTACTTTATACAACAAATAATATGAGATTTGCTACGCATACTTATGTTAGGTCTACCTAGTTCCTTGTTAAGGGACACTCTACGTGAGAAAGATGTTCTGAGAGAAAAATTAAATGAAATTAAGAATATATTTCCAGTTTAAGACTTATTTGTATTCTCTTGTCCTTGTTTTTATTTTGGAAATGTTACATAGTTGATTTGATTTATTGGATTTTATGTAATGTTAATTTTTTGTTTGTTGTAGTTGCATTGTTTTTTTTAAAAAAAATGTATTTTTTATGTATTGTTTAATGCATTATGCAATTAATTTTTTGACTTTTAATGTAGTTTCTACGTATTTTTAATAATAATATGGAATGTTATTTCTATTAATTACGTATATAATACTTGTCAATTCTAATATGTTTAAACAATATAATCTAAGTCCACAATTTTTTTAGATTAATGAGATCATAATAAATTAAAAATATAAATATATTCATCAAAATATTTAATTAGCAACACTGATTTCCTCAATATCAGTTGTAGATAAATATGTTGTAGGTTTGTTAAGAAACATGGTTTTGATGTTAGTTCTCTATTCATTATTTATATCTTGCTTGCATTCAATAAGACGTTGTGTTCACTTATTGATGTGTCCATTCGTGACATAAACCACAATAATATTCACTTAAATTCGAGAGCTTTACCTCACAAAAAATATATTATTTGTTTACTATTTATCGTAATTTTAAAAAATAGTTATCTCAATTTTTTTTTTTTTTTTAAAATTTTAAAATAAAATAAAAAACTTATTGCCCATTTTACCTACAATTATAGTAATTATTCATGAAATCTATATACACTTTGAGATAACACATAAATATAGTAAATTTTCAATCAAATAGATTATATCTTAAGGTAAAATAATTTTAAAAATCGCTCGTTTTTTTTTTTAAAAAAGCCTATAAAAATGTAAACGGTAAATAATTTGAGATAAAGAGAGACGAGGGTTATCATTTAGCCATCATTAACGTCAGTGGTTACGTAGTCCCCCACCACTAGAAATTAAACTAATGCCTTTGAAAGTTCATATTTTTCATTCCGTTCCGTATCCGGTACTCACATTGGAGTTTGACTAAATTTAAATTTGCGCCGGAAACCCTAACAAACAGGGGCGGAGCCAGCCTTCTGTTAGGGGGGTCATCTGAACCCCTTCGGCGAAAAATATTACTATTAATACATGGTTAAAATTGTTTTTATGTATACATAGTAAATGTCGAACCCCCATCGGTTAGTTCATATGTTTAGTTCTTCAGATTTTGAACCCCTTATTAAAAATCATAGCTCCGTCACTGCTAACAAAGGCGATTATGTATTCAAAGGTTCTGAATCTAAGACTTGTGATTAAGAACAAAAAAGTAGTTACTACTGTACCACGACCCTTGGTATTGATTAATGACATTAATATAGTAGTCTTATTCCAATGTGTAATGTAACTTTGACATTTCTTCTAATCAGCAAAGAAACATATTTTTTGAGCAAAAATGTCAGGAGCAGAATGTATGAAGAATCCACCAACCCTCAACTCAGCTTCTGGAATTGGAAATTTACAAGAGATTGGAGGGCTTAACAGCTATGTTATTGGATCTATTCATTCCAAACTTGCCATTCTTCTCATATCTGATGTATTTGGTAAACATCAACTATATACTTAATAAGTTTGAAAGTCTTCATTGTCTTAAAACTAGTTGTAATTACATATTAAAGATAGTAACTTTAACTTCTTGGTTTATCAGCTAGTATTAATTCTTATTTATACTGTGTGATTGGTTTTTGCAGGATATGAAGCTCCACTTTTGAGGTAAGTACAGAGTTCCCTGTCTCAGATTTGATTCAACCCTATTATGTCTACTATTTATTTTTGGCAGAAGTTTATTCAAAATTTGAATTGAGAGTGTCTAATCGGAACACTTTATTAGGATTGGAGGCGTTCAATTGAAACAAGGCTTAGTTTGAGTGTTTAAATGGAATATCCTGACACACTGCAGACCATGTATTAAGCCCTTTTTTACTTTCAAGATTTCCATGTGAAAGAACCTAAGCATCCAACCCAAGACCTTAAGGCCAGATCTTGAGGCAACGGGTGGTGTAACTCGGGAAATCGATGAGGGAGTACTAGTGTAGGATATTCTAACACTTCATTCTCTATCAATTAGTAAAAATCCTAATGATAAAAACATGTTTGACTTCCAATAAGCCTCATGACAGTTCAATATCCATCCTTGTTTATATTTTGGTATTTTTCATTTACGGAGTGATAGCCAAAGGACCAGAGAAACTCCCCACTTATGACTCGGGTATAGAACCAATGGGTGATGCTTGGTTACAATTTTGAATCCGTTATTATGTGTTTGCTCTAGTTTTTTGTTGTTTTATATGTTGAAATGGTTTTTCTTTATCCATGGACAATGAGTTTCGACATATTGGGCGTGCTTTGTTTGTGCAATATAATTCAGGAAGCTAGCAGATAAAGTTGCAGCTTCAGGGTACTTGGTGGTTGTTCCTGATTTCTTCTATGGTGAACCTTTGGATCGCGAGAAACATGACTTACAGACATGGTTCAAAGATCATGGCATTGTTAGTACCCTCCCTACCTTGTTGTGATTTGTGAACTTCTTAATTTCAAAGAATATAAGGGACTGCAACACTTGAAACTATTAAAAGTACTATTAACTTCGCGGAAATAGGAATATTGATGAATTGAGTAATAGAAATGCGGCTTCTTGTGTAAGTTAAGTTTATTTTTCAAGAGTATTAGACATTGAATTGGTTCTTAAAACTCTTTTAGGACAAAGGATGTGAAGATGCTAAAGTAGTGGTTGAATCTTTGAAGAGTAAAGGTGTTTCCGCGATAGGGGCAGCAGGCTTTTGCTGGGGAGGTGAATGAATTTTGTATTTCACTTCTGAACTATAATACATTGTCTTGTTTTTTTTCATAATGCTTTGGCTATTTTGGTTCATCAGGAATGGTAGTTTCTCAATTGGCGAAATACGAGAGTACTATTGATGCTGCAGTTATCTTGCATCCTGGTCCTATTACAGTTGATGACATAAATGGTACATTCTTCGATTAATTTCTCATCTCGTCCTGCATAGTACTTGTATGACTATGCGCAGATAATCTTGTTTTTTTTTTTATCAGAGGTAAAAGTTCCAACTGCAATATTAGCAGCTGAACATGACCATATTTTCCCACCTGACCAAGCAAAGCTACTAGGCAATGCTTTATCTGCGAAATCTGAGGTAAGTGGTATCTTTTAAGCATTTAGACATGTAGAAGAAGATCATTATATGCAAATTTACTATTAGATTCATGTGTATAACTGATACTTAATTGTGCAGATTGAAAGCTTTGTGAAGATATTTCCAGGGGTAGAACATGGATGGACAGTTCGATACAACGTTGAGGATGAATCGGCTGTCAAAGCTGCAGAAGAGGCTCACTCAGATATGTTAAACTGGTTTACTAAGTTCATCAAGTGAAAAAAGTTAAGGAGATTGTCATAATTACTGTATTTGCTGTTATAATAAGTGAAAATATGTCACAATAAGTACTGTATTTGCTGTTATAAAGATGAAATCAAGATTATGGTTTTAGCTTATGATGCATATTTCTCTCAAACCCCCTTTTATATATGTGTAAAAATTTACTGGTGAACATTATGCACTTGTAAGAATAGGTAACATGTTACTTGTCGTTGGTTCAATTGCATTATATCTTATCGTATCACCTTCTATTTTGTGATATTAGAGAATCAACATTCATTCAACAAATCTTTTTAAAGCTTTTCAAAAGTGCACGACTCTTTAAATTTAGTTGAACAGTACTTTTGCTTGGAAGTCTCCTAAATTGTCAGTATAAAGATTCCAAGAGGCATTGGTGCAGCACAACAGGGGATCAGTAGATGAATCAATAAGTTTTAGGTTCAAATTTTAGTAGTGACAAAAAATATTAGGTGATTTCTTCTCATCTATCATATTTTAGGTTCAAATTTTAGTAGTGACAAAAACTATTAGGCGATTTCTTCTCATCTATCATAGTCTCTGTGACAGTTTTCTGATACTTGTTGATGCCTTGATGGTATAAGTTGGTATACATCTCATGAATTAATCGAGGTGCACACAAGCTGACTCGCACACGATGATTATTTTTTTTAAAAATGTTTGCAATCAGATCATGATCTCCTAAGCCAACAGACTTCATGCAACATACATTTTTTTACTTATTAGAGTTATAATGGGAAAATGCATAAGTACCCCCCAGCCTATGCCCGAAATCTCAGAGATACACCTAACCTTTACTAAGGTCCTATTACCCCCCCAAACTTATTTTTTAATTAATTTTCTACCCCTTTTGATCCTACGTGGCACTATTTTGAAAAATTTGTCAACACGTGCTGGGCCCACAAGAATAGTGCCACGTAGGACCAAAAGGGGTAGAAAATTAATNAAGAGGCATTAGTGCAGCACAACAGGGGATCAATAGATATGAATCAATAAGTTTTAGGTTCAAAATTTAGTAGTGACAAAAAATATTAGGCGATTTCTGTTGAGAGTAAGGGAAAGAAAGAATAAATAGTTAGTTCCAAAAGTTAGTTATTTAAGTCTTGGAAAAAGTATCTCTCTATATAAGAGAGTCTTGAGGTTTAAGTTTTTTCAGAATATATTTTCTCTAATAGAAAAGATACAAAATTCGTTTTCTCTTCTCCTCTTTTCTTTTCGATAAGTTCTGGAAACTATTGTTCCTAAGAACAATTTCATGGTATCAGAGCAGTCGAGTTAGAGTATCTAGAAAAATTCGACGATCCTACAGTTGAAGGTTCAATTGAAGTGTAAAACCAGAGTCAAGATCAGTGATCTTGAAAAATTGAAACAATGGTGGGTACTGAAAGTTCAGCCACAGGAACCACTGGTCTAGGTGGGATTCAATCCTCTATTCAAGGTGGAATGCAGCCTAATGTGATTGATTACAATCATCCGCTATTTCTCTATCCGTCAGATGTGAGTGGTGCCCAGATCATATCGTTTCAACTCACAGGTATTGAGAATTACTCAATCTGGCATAGATCCATGCGAGCGACTTTGTTAGGAAGAAATACAATGGGTTTGATAGATGGAACTTGTGCTAAAGATAAGTTTCCTAGTGAATTGGGGAACAATTGGGAGAGGGTAAATGCAGTTGTGTTGTCCTGGATAATGAATTTTGTTGCTAAAGAATTGCTTGGGGGTATAATGTATGCATCTATAGCAAAGAAGTGTGGGATGATCTATATGAGAGGTTTCATAAAATTGATGCTGTGAGAACCTTTAATCTGCATAAGAATATATCCTCTTTGTCTCAAGAAAATATGTCNACCCTTTCAGAACAGTCACTTCCAACGGCGGGAAATTCAAATAAAACGGGTCGCACGTGGATCCGAGTCGGGTCGGGCCAATTAACTAATTAATTGAATCGGTTAATTAACTAATTAAAACGTTGGCTATTTAATTTAATTTAATTAATTAAATAATTAATTAACTAAAATAATTAAAACAAACTTTGTCCAAAAAATAATCTCTCGATCCAAATCCGAAGCTGAAGCCGAGCGAGCGACGACGGTGCGAGGGGGGTCCCTCTTTCCAACCCTTTTAACAATTAATAGAAGTGTTTCTATAGTTAAACTCTCCTATTTTTCTTTCCACCACCGATGAGGGACAATTGTCTTTTCAATGTCTTTTCAATAAAGCATAAGAGGACTTTTCAAGCTCTCAACTTTCCAAGTTCCCAACTTTTTCAAGTTCCTCTTTCATCTTCCCTCCATTTCCTATTAACTCTTGCTACATACCCAACACTACTTTACATGGTATTAGAAGCCAAAAAAGAAAAAAAACCCTAGGTATGCCAAGAACTTCAGCCGCTGCCATTGTGTCTGCTGCTTCAGCGACAATGTTGCCATCCCTATCGTTTAACCCTACATATCAACTGTCAATCAAACTGACTTCAACGAACTTCTTACTTTGGCGAACTAAATTTCTACCTATGATTCGTGGTTATGGATTAGAGCATCATCTTGATGGCTCTCAACCAATTCCAAAAAGATTTCTTGGTGAAAATCGATTGAATCCTTTGTATCAGAATTGGGTACTCAAGATCAAATAGTTTTGAGTTGGATTGTGGCCTCTGTGTTTCAGAGAGTGTGTTACCACAAATAATAGGTGTTGAGACGTCTCATGCAGCCTCGAAAAAATTGATTTTGGCGTATGCTACAGCATCGAATTAGAAAATTTGTGAATTGAAAAATCAGTTATACACTCTTCGTCGTGGTTCTGATTCGATTGAGATGTATATTCAGAAAGCTAAGAGTATAGCTGATCAACTTGTTGCTTTACAACATCCCATTAATAAGGACGATCTTGTTGAATATGTTAAGGTGGCTTAGGTGTGTCTTATCGCCCTTTTACACGGTCTATTGATGCGACACAGATTGATGTATCTTTTGATACACTATATGGTCTCCTTTTGAAGGAAGAGAGACAACTGAAGAATAGAGAATCTGCAATAATTGCGTCAACTACTCACTATGGAATGGCTCAACCTCAGCGAGGGCGGGGTCGGGGACGTGGCAATGGCAACCGAGGACGTGGCAGGGGTGGCTACTTTGCTTCTCCATCACCACCTGGTCGTGGGTTCTCTACTTCAGTACAAACTGCTGCCACAAATAACCAATTCTATAATCCAGTCACGCAATCAGCACCACTGGATAATTCTACCATCAGTTGTTATAATTGTGGAGGACTCGGACATGTGTCTCGTGTTTGCCCTTCACCAAGGACCGGGAATGCTAATCGTGGTGTTAATAAATCTTCTAATCTTGCTAGCACCTCTTCACAACCGTCCCAATCTTGGCTTATAGACAGTGGCACCACACACCATCTTACTGCTAATCTTGACAACCTCGCTATTCACTCTAAATGGTTCTAAATTACCTATTTCTCACATTGGTTCTTCTTCTTTGCATGTTCCAGGGGATTCTTTTAATTTAAACAATATTTTGTGCTTCCCTACCGCTACGTAAAATTTTATGTTAGTTCTTTTGTTAAGGCTAATAATGTTTCTTGAGAATTTTTTCCAATTTATTTTCTTGTGAAGGATTTGGCAACGAAGGCTCTGTTGTTCAAAGGCCCTAATGAATATGGTCACTATATCCTTCCAGTGTCTCCATTGCAGTCTCCTGTCCAGTCATACTCTGCAACATTGGGAGACTGACATGCTCGGCTTGGCTATGCTTCTCCTTCCACAATTTGTCGTTTAGTTTCTAGTAATAATTTAGGTTCTGATAGCTCTATTAGTTCACGTAGTTCATTGTGTCAGGCTTGTGTAAAGAGCAAAATTCATAAGTTGCCTTTTTCAATGTTTGAATAATCAGCTCGTGGTCCTTTAGATTTGATTTGTTCGAATGTTTGGGGTCCAACCCCGGAAATCCCAAATGATAGTTTTCGTGATTATGTTATACTAGGTAATTTACCCCATAAATAGTCTATCTAACCTTTTGAACAACCTTTCCAATAATCGACTGTTATAAGAAAAAACAAAGTTAATTTTTGTAGGTTTTTAGAACCTTTCTACAGAAATTAAATGATTTGACATTATCACATATCTTAAGAATTGTAAATATATAATTAATGATTAAAAATATCTTGATATCTAATCATTTTTATCTTTTACATAACTTATCATATTATATGTTTGATGATATAATTGTCTTGTTAAAATTGAGTGATGTTTTTATGTAGCGATTAAACATTACTTTTTCTAATTTTTTTTTATACATGAAAAATGTAGAATCTGATAATTTATGGTTAGAATAACTCCTTGTGTAAAAAAATTTATGTGAAACTTTTCGATAATCAATATTAGTTATAAATAAGTTAAGACCGTTAAAAAATGTACACCGCAACAACATAAATAATTTTTTTAGAGACAATCTACTTATCTGAGATCAAATGTTCACCACTTTTCGTTATTATTACTTTGTTACTCTAACAAAATTTATAGAAGGAGAAAAATAAATTTGAAACAATAACAAAATAATATTGTTGACCCTTACGGAAATTCATTCTTCATTAAACTGCTGAAGGCCCTTGTAGATGTTTCGTCAATGCAACTTTATGACTTTTTAAGAAATATTTATGTATAATTGCTGCATTATGAAAGTACATATAGATCAAAATGTTGGATTCAAGACTCATGTTAAAGAAATATTCTCGAACATTAAAAAATTAAAAATGAGTCTAACCTAGATAACTCAAACGCTCAGTAATGACTTGGGACTTGAAGGACAACAAATCTATGTTAATGGACATATCTTTTGTAGCTTAAGATATTACTTTTATTTAGAGTAGGTTTTGTTTCATATTCTTCAAATTATGCTTGCCGAAAATAGTCATAACTCACACCAAAAATATTTAGAAGAGACGAATGAGAAGGAAAAAAAAGAAAAACATTAAAAGGCCGAAAAGCTTTGTCCAAGTGAGATCATATACATACCAAACAAAAAATAATTAATACAATTTTAAGGGGACAACAAAACAGCGAGAAAAAACATACATTAAAGGGAGTACACTATGAGATATCCAATGATGATAACTAATCATTCTAACCAGAAAAAGTTTCTATGTTTTGAAATAAGATACCTCAAAAAATTGACTAACACTTCAATCAACTTTCAATCCTTAAAGTACTCACAATATACACTGATAAAATTTAATAAAAATAGATAACAACAACATAAAAACCAAAAAATATGGGCATACAAAGTTATTAACTCTCAGAGGATTTTCTAAAGAACGCAAAATCACATCCTTGTATGTGATGGAATAACGTTGTTGATGAAGAAATTAGATATTTGTAAGGGCTTTTTTTATTGTACCTTCAATAATTTCAGTAGAGAATACTTGCTTGAATATTCAATTAACATTTGTTATTTAATTTGTACTAACAAACATTTATGACAATAACTTTGCATAAACATAAACAACAAAGTTTAAAACATATACTCAAAAATAACAATTAATAATATAAGCATAAATTAATGACCGTAAAAAACATACCAGGATATGCAATAATAGAATGAAACAGAATAAAAAAAACCGAGCCCACTGAATGCATAGTGTAGTCCTCTATTTATAGACAACAAAGGATAGTGTGAAAAAAATGATTATTGTGTCTTATCGAAAATGTCACAACTCTTTGAAAAAGTTACAACCCTTCGGAAAGGTCACAATATTTCAAAAAAGTCACAACTCTTCATAAAAGTCACAACTTTTCATAAAAGTCATAATTGTTCATAAAAGTTGCAACTTTTCATAAGAGTCACAATTTTTCCTAAAAGTTGCAACTTTTCATAAAAGTCACAGCTTTTCATAATAGTCACTACTTTTCATGAAAGAGGAAGGCTAGTTTTGGAAATAAAATGAATTTAAAAAGAATCATGGTTTGTGGTGGCGCCACGTAGGCGGGCCTCTTTTATATATATATATATGATTTTTTTGATCACTTTAGCAAATATTCTTGGATATATTTTATTAAGAACAAATTTGATGTGTTTGATATTTTTCATCAATTTCAGTTATTGGTTGAGAAGTATTTCGGTTGTTCCATTAAATAATTTCAGGCAGATTGGGTAGGGGAGTTTCAAGCCTTGACTTTCTATTTGTGCACACATGGGATAACACTACGTGTTTCTTGTCCATATACCCCTGAACAGAATGGGTGTGCCGGAAGGAAACATAGATATGTAACTGAAGTTGGTCGTGCACTTCATTTTCACTCCCATGTCCCTTCTAAATTTTGGACAAACGCATTTGAAACGGTTGTCTTTGTTGTCAATCGCTGCCCACTCCTCGGTTAAATCATCAAACTCCATATGAAATTTTGTTTGGTGACAAGCCTGATTACAATCAATTACGTGTTTTTGTTTGCTTATGTTATCCTTGGCTTCGTTCTCATTCGCAAAATAAATTAAGTCCACGTTCAACTCCCTGTGTTTTCCTTATAGTCACGCTCACAAAGTCTACAAGTGTTATAGTCGTGTCTCTAACAAATTTTTTATTTCACGTCATGTGTTATTTGATGAACATGTATTCCCTTTTCAAGAAATCGATGCTGTGTGTTTCGCGTTTACTTAGCCTGAAATAAATCTATCTTTTGTTATTCCTACTCCTCATATGCATCCACCAATATCGCAACCTCTACCACCTGTCATCCAAGAACCCACATCAACTCATTCGCCATCCTTTGTGCATTGTTGATCTCCTACACAATCTCCATCGCAGGGCCTCTCTTGTTTCACTTGGTATTGGTCCACCTAATACACAAGTTCAAGGCCTTGATAATTTGATTGGTGGTGTTGTTATTGATTCTCCAGATGACTCTAATTCTAGTGGTGCTATTTCATTGGATGTAGTCACACCTATTTGAAATCATCCAATGGTTACACGAGCGCAAACAGAAAATCTTAAGCCCAAACGTATCCAGTCCTTCTCTACCTCCTGTAGCCTTTCTCTTGATCCCACATGTTATACTCAGGCTATTAAAATTCCTGAATGGCGATCTGCTATGTCTAGGGAATATAATGCGCTCATTGCAACTGGTACTTGGAGGTTGGTTCCACCTCATCAAGCTACGAATATCATTGGTTGTAAATGGGTTTTCAAGACAAAAAAAGACCAAATGGCTCCATTGAATGACATAAAGCCAGATTAGTTGCCAAGGGTTTCTATCAACGCCTGGGAATTGACTTTGATGATACTTTCAGTCCTGTTGTCAAACCTACAACTATTCAACTATTGCTTTCTACTGCCGTGTCACGGGGATGAATTGTTAATCAAGTTGATAACTCTAACACATTCTTGCATGGTAAGCTAGAGGAGGATGTATACATGGTTCAACCACCAGCTTTTGTTGATCCTAATCACCCTAATTACATATGCAAGCTAAAGAAGTCTATTTATGGTCTTAAACAGGCTCCTCAAGTATGGAATAAATGTTTGACGTATGCCTTGTGTGAGCTTAGTTTCCAAGGCTCTAAAACAGATATTTCACTCTTTTTTAGAAGCATGGGCACTGAAAAATTATTTTGTTTGATCTATGTTGATGACATTATAGTCTTGGGCGCGTCTATGCATCTTGTTTCTTCATTGCTTCAACAGTTAGAAATGTGATTCTCCTTGCGGAACTTGGGCAAGCTTAATTACTTTTTGGGTATTAAAGCTACATGGCGATCTTATGGGTTGTTGTTACATCAGTCTAAATATATATATATGATCTCTTAGAACGTAGTAACGTGTTAACTTGCAGTGATATTTCTACTCACATGTGCCCGAGCAATAAACTGCACAACAGTGACAACACTCAATTCTTTGATAAAAGTCTTTATCGAAGTATTGTTGGTGACTTACAATATCTCACTTTCACTAGACCTGATATTTCCTTCTCGGTGAATAAAGTTTGTCAATTCATGCATAGTCCAACAGAGAAACATTGGGCAACAATTAAGCGTATATTGAGATGTCTAAAATCCACTTCTTCTCATGGTATTCTCTTTCAAAACAGAACTCTTGGTGTTCGTTGCAAACAACGATTTGTCTCGTGCTCTACTACTAAGGCTGAATATTGCTCTCTTGCTGCTGCCACCAGTGAACTTCTACGGATTCGTCTATTGTTGAAAGAAATTGATCTTTCCTCTGGTTCCTTGCCTTCATTGTGTGATAATTTAAGTGCAACCTATCTTACAGCTAACCCGATGTTTCACTGTATCACCAAATATATGGAGATCGATTTTCACTCTATTTGTGATCTTGTACAGAAAAAGAAACTTCGGGTTCAATATATTTCTTCTCATGATCAGCTTGCGGATATTCTTACCAAGCCTCTCTTGAAGGATCGTTTTTGTGATTTACGTAGCAAGTTGAATGAGGGGGAGTGATAAGTATGGTATTTAGGTATTAGTTAATGTTTCTACTAAGGGTTATTTATGTAATTGTACATGTATAAATACCTAAATATATGATCAATGAAGGTCACGTTGGGTTCTACTTTACAATAATGACATTTTCAAGGCAATTATTAGACAACCCAAGCACTACATATTACTACATCTCCTTTATTCAACCAAATTAACCGGGTTTTTTTTTGCTAGTCAAAGATAGTATAGTGTAAATACCGCTTTCATAGGAATTGATACAAATAATATTTTAAATAAAATCTATTTACTATTATTCAAGTAATTAAAACATGATTTTTTTTTGGTTATGATCGACGATTATCGACTAAAAATGTAAATAAAGATAATTGACAATGAACAAAGGGTACTACCTCTATGCGAAATTAAGGTAATAGACAAGACAAGTGCAAGATGATAATCAGGGGTCGGAAGGGTGTTCATCTGAATCCTCTCGACAAAAAAATACACTAAATATATAAGATAATTTTTTTGTTTTTTCAGTAGATGTGATTCAATAGTCCGACAAGAATTTTCAGATGCTGATTAAAGGATTTTTTTTTATGATATTACATTCATAAATATACTATATACCATAATATTTGTGTGGTTATCGACTTGTGAACTTGTAATCTTAAATATATTATATAGTTACAATTAAGAACTTGCTGCTGAATGCAAAATGGGAAGTTTAACTAAAGTCAAATGGTTTCAAATATAAAAATGTACTCCCCGTCCAGAACAATTAATGTTTAGCATCTAAAAATTTGTCCAAAATACTAATGGATCATGGGTAATTGAGATGAATATGATTAAAAAAATTAATTAATTTTTTAAAGCAAATAGGACAAGTAAATAGACCATTATTTATTTATTTTAAATGAAGCGTCGTGCATCATGCTTTTGAGAAATCAGTATATTGGCTATTATCGTAGTCCGTAGAGGTATAATAGCAAATAGATATATTAATAATATAAGAAAGAATATTCAGAAAGCACACTGAGTTATACTTTATACGCCTTTCTCCTTGTCGTTTTTTATGAACCTGGCTAATTCAATTTAGCACAAAACCAAAATATTGCAATCTTTTAATTAAAACGAACAAAATTAAAGAATATATAAATTATTTGGTGTCCCTTTGCATTTTAGAAAAAGAATAAAGTAAAGGAGTTAAATAAATACAAGATCAATAAATAAATATAAAATTAGAGAAGAACCATATGCTTGCTGTCAAATATAAAACAAATAAGCAAAAAATCTGACGTGAGAGGTGACGGTAATTTAGTCCGGTAGATAATATAAAGAATTGAGAGAGAGAGAGAGAAAGCGTCTTCTTTTTCGAATCGGAAATTTTTTTTTAGTAAGAATTATGCATGTCAATTAAATAGTAAAATTCTATAATAAAATTGATAATTTGATAAAAATAATAACTTAAAATAAAAGTATTTGGCCCGAGAAGTCAAAGTACTACATTAGATGGTTAAATTTATGTAAAAATTACATAAATCTCGTAGTGTTAAGAGTAAATTATATTATCACTATTTATTTCTCAAATTACAAAAAGTTTTTTAAATTTATAGTATCTCGGATACATCAAAAAACTTGTAGACACATAGCTCATGAGTTGCGAATGGTATATTACTTAATGGAAGGGATGTATCCTAAAAAGAATAGGGATGTATCCGAGAGGAGATAAGGATGTATCCGAGAGAGTATTTTTGTAATTTTTTAAATGATGGAAAATTTTAGATATTATGATAAAATAAGATGCATATTTATATAATTTTTCCGAAATGATTTTTGAACTATACAAAATAGCTTATAGTTACCTTTAATTAATATTTTTGAGTTTCATTATTAACATAATGAATTAGCCTTTATTTACTTTGTATAATTGTCCATTCAAATAATTAGTAAATATATAATTTTATACATTGACTAGTAACAGTAATTACTTTTGGGCCAATAACTAATTAGGTAAATAATCTATTTTCAAATGTCGAAAACTTATCATCCGATGCCACGTGAAAAGAAGCGGCTACATTTTCAACATCTTTTTTTTTTTTTTGACCCCATCAGTATTATATTATACGTGCATTAAAATAATAAATTTGTCTCTGAATTGTGTGAATATTATATTTTGATCATTGGATTGGATGCTAATTGTCTTTTGAAATATGAACAAAATTTAACTTATTTTAATATGGTGGTTATTCACTGTAGCTCACTTTGATGCCCAAGTAAATGAGGTCATTACAGACTCTGTGTCCAAGTAATTTTTAATACTTATAAATGGTCTTGAAAAAATTGTTCCTTTATTTCGATCGATACACATTTTCTTGTTATTTTAGTTTAGTTCTTGGCTTTAATTTTATAATAACATTGTTAATATTATTATGTCGGGTCCTGAGTGTTGTGAAAATCCACCAAATTACCTGAGCGGCGGAGGAGGAGGAGGAGCTGGTCATGTCCAACAACTTGGAGGCTTCAACTGTTATCTTTCTGGTCCCGTTGATTCCACCCAAGCTGTAATCCTTGTTTCTGATGTTTTTGGTAACTTCTCCTTTTTGTTTGTTAATGTTAATATTTAGAATTTAAATGAGAATATTTTTTGAAAAAATATATGATTTATATCGAACTTATTGGGTTTTTTTTTTTTATTAATATGCAGGATATGAAGCTCCAAAGTTGAGGTAAGGATTGCAGGAATAAACATGTCCTTTTAATTTGACCTCAGCTAATATTGATCTCTGTTCTTCAATTTTGAATGTGCATAAGTAGATACTTAACATATAGTTACACATCATCCTACCTGACATCTTAGCTATATTTGGATGTAATTAATAGATGATATTCTTCAAACTGATAGATATATAACCTTTGCTTTCAAAATTATAGAAAGCTTGCAGACAAAGTTGCAGAAGCTGGCTTCTATGTAGTAGTCCCTGATTTCCTTCGTGGCGATCCCCGTATACCTAATGATGAGAAGCCTTTAGAAGTATGGATAATAGATCATGGACCGGTGAGTTCCTATTTCTAATTAATATATATAGTTAGTTAGCTCAGGTAGTATCAGATTTCATGTTTGCACTTTTATCTGATGTATTCTTGTTGCTACAGGATCAAGGATTCGAAGATGCAAAACCAGTTATTGAAGCTTTAAAGAGCAATGGTGTAACAAAAATGGGAGCAGCAGGCTTCTGTTGGGGAGGTCATTCTTCTTGCTCTAGTCACAACTTACAACTTCTTTTCATCTTTGTTAAAGTAATTTGCTAAAGAATTACGTACTTTGAATTCGTTCCAGCTAAGGTAGTCGTGGAACTAGCAAAATATGCTTATATCCAAGCTGCAGTGCTATTGCATCCTTCATTTGTTGCTGTAGATGATATACACGGTATGATTTTGCTACTACATCTTCTATAGCACGCATTTCATAATGTAATGCAGTATCAGGGCTAATTTTTCATATTTAGCATTTTGATCTTTTCACAAATGTAATGCAGTATCAGGGCTAATTTTTCATATTTAGCATTTTGATCTTTTCATTTGTGAAGTCGTAAGTCTCTATTGTTGTTGTGTTTCAGCTGTTAAGGTTCCAATCTCAATATTGGGAGCGGAGATTGACAGAAGATCTCCACCTGAGCTTGTCAAGCAATTTGAGATGGCCTTAAATGCGAAGCCTGAGGTAGGAATTCGAGTTGTATCATAATAATTGACTAAGAGGTGTATTCGAGTACATAGTTTACCAACGATACTAGGTTTCAACAGAGAATGAATTGGATGTTTATGGTGCTTTTTTCGTGCAGGTTGATGCATTTGTGAAGATTTTTCCCGGGGTTACACATGGCTGGTCCGTGAGGTACGACGATGAAGATGAATTAGCTGTAAAATCTGCTGAAGAGTCTCATCAAGACATGTTGGGATGGTTTGAGAAACATCTTAAGTGAAATTTTCTTTCACTGTAATGACATGTTTTCTTTGTATGTTTTTGGTAATAAGATTAGGAGGGTTTTCTTTGTATGTTTTTGGTAATAAGATTAGGAGGGTTTTCTTTGTATGCAAAATGAGTGTTGTTTGTGTTTGATTTATGAGATAATTTGTGACAGAACACTTGTTTGCCAATCCAAATTGACAGTGAGAATTTTACTTAAATGTGGACTGTGGTTATGTTTATAAAATATAACATAGGGTAAATTTGAAAAAAAATTAGCGGTGAAAGTGAAAACGGGATTTTGGGTGTTCTCTAAATGCCAAACACAATTTCTAAGTTAATGACGGGGAATCGTCTTCCTAAGAAGAAGAGTCTTTGTTTGAAAAAATCAAGTTTTTAATTCCTTAGATAATCAAATTAAGTTCCAAGCCGGTCAGGTCAAGCTTTTCAAAGGAAGAAATCAAGATGAAAGCCTAGGGGTGCATCAGTTAGTTCGGTTCGGTTTTATGTATTATCGGTTTGGTTTATCGATTTTCAATTTTTAAATAAGTCAAACCAATAACCAAACTAATAAGAGATTTTTTATCGATTTTCAATTTATCGGTTTTAGTCCCGAACGATTCGGTTTTCGGTTTAACCAATAAGAAAATACTTATAAAATAAATATATAACTTCTCTAATAAATTTGACGCAACAACACAATAATGTAATTAAAAAACTATGTACAAGTGTAACACAAAGAGAAATTAAGAGGAATAGGGTTCTTATTTTAGATTTTGACGTTTTGTATAATGTGAATTTGTGAACTAAAAGTCACTTTGAAGGGTGAATTGAAGGCTAAAGGATAAAGATAGTTATAACCAGTAAGGTATTAAGATTAATATATAATAATTATGTACAAGTAAATGTAGTTAATTGCTAGGCTTAATGGGTTATCGGTTTACCCAATAACCTAATATTAAAAACCAATACCGAATCGATAACCGGATAATTTTTTTTATAAAACCATTAAAAAACCATTAGTCCAATAAACCAATAACACTTTTTTCGGTTTGATTTATTGGACGGTTGGGTTTTTGCACTCCCCTAATGCCGACCTGGTAAATCACCTAACTTTGTCTAGCTAAAAGTTGCCAAATCGGTTGAAAGAATTGAAAGGAATGCTGGAAAATGAGCTTCAAAGCTTGAACTTCCACTTTCAATAGGCAGAAGAAGCGCGGATGGCACCAGACCTGATTGATTGTTTTGAAGTGAAGGATTTTCCTACTGAGTACATATATGCGGCCTTAGTATTGTGTTAACAAAAGAATTCACAGGGGTACGTGCGAAGTCTTCAATGAATAACGGAGAACTGACCAAGTATTACTTCACTTCTTCAATTAGTTCAAGATATTCCTTAGCGATTGTTCATCTTGGCCTCCAGAAAGAAGGCGTTCTTTTGCATTGCACTTCTTCAATCATCTCAAAGTTGAAGTGAAGAAAAAGACCAAGTTATTGCAAAACTGCGGAATTTCATTCTATAAGGTAGGGATTTAGTTTTTCACTGAAGCTCAGCCTAGAGTTGATCAACAGGTTAACCCTGAAATGAGTTGATCGATAGGTTAACCCCGAAATGAGTTGATCGACCGGTTACCCCCGTAATTGACCCTTAAGCTCGGGGGAATCGAAAACTATTGTATCTTTTCTAAAAAGGCACTCTCCCTTGATTTCCACAATAATGTTTGCTTATGAAACCTTTTTTCACGTGGTTCTGGTCTCTTTTCGATTGCTTTACAAAGGGGAACAAAAAGAAAAGCCCTAGGATGAGTCATCGAATTTCTTAGCCTAGAGAAAGCTATCAGAAAGCAAGCCAATGAGAGAGAGAGAGGAACTAGATTAGCTAATGTCACTTGCTCAAACTTATTGGGTTCGAAAGAATCAGGGCATCATGCGGAAACTTATAATTACAAATTATGTTGGTGTAAATTAGATTACAAATAAAATATACTAAAAGCATATAATTTAAATGGTTTGGTCAAGTGACCTACATATTGAAAACTAATAACAAAAAGCATAAAATTTATTGAGAGAATAATCTCCCCTTAAACAAAGCCCTCTAAACAAATATATTGTGGATGTTCTTAGTATTAGAAGGGGGATCGTCAATTTATAGAGTTTCAAACTTGTCCTCTAAAGAAAGAATAACCACATACGGAAGAAAATTATATTTTTCTTTCAGAAAAAATTAAAGCATTTATGATAATACATTGGCTTTCCTTCGAGAGAAAAATAAAACTCAAATAAGTAAGAAATCAGGGCAAAACCTAACAAAACTTTATATCATGATTTCCTTTCATTTTCACACACTTGTATCATAAAATCTCAAGAAATTTTTCAACTTATTGTAAGGGCACGTGAAGATTATCTGATTCACGCCGCTATTATCATAAAGTTGCATTGTGAATACTCTTCAAACAAGAGCAAATATCAAATCTTGTGTGATATTGCTGGACCTTGAATGTGATGCATGCATTAATTAGTAATAAAAACATTTCAAATATTTTTCAGGAACATCAGGTAACTTAGCAAAAATTAATTTTACTCCATGGTAGCAAGTGTTTCTTGTTTTTCCCTTATTTCTTGATTGTTACCTAGAGTGTGATTTATTCTTGAAATAATAAAATTACACTCTATGTAACAGTCAGAAAAGAGAAAAAAACTCAAAACACTAGCTATCGAAAGAAAAAAGTTTGCGAAGTTACCAGATGATTCTGAAAAATATTTGGAATATCTCTAAACTAACANGTATCATAATAATTGACTAAGAGGTGTATTCGAGTACATAGTTTACCAACGATACTAGGTTTCAACAGAGAATGAATTGGATGTTTATGGTGCTTTTTTCGTGCAGGTTGATGCATTTGTGAAGATTTTTCCTGGGGTTACACATGGCTGGTCCGTGAGGTATGACGATGAAGATGAATTAGCTGTAAAATCTGCTGAAGAGTCTCATCAAGACATGTTGGGATGGTTTGAGAAACATCTTAAGTGAAATTTTCTTTCACTGTAATGACATGTTTTCTTTGTATGTTTTTGGTAATAAGGTTAGGAGGGTTTTCTTTGTATGCAAAATGAGTGTTGTTTGTGTTTGGTTTCTGAGATAATTTGTGAAAGAACACTTGTATGCCAATCCAAATTGACACATGAGAATTTCACTTAAATGTGGAATGTGGTTATGTTTATAAAAATATAAATTAGGGTAAATTTGAAAAAAAAAAAAAAGGTGAAAGTGAAAACAATTTCAAGTTACCGTTGGAATTTTTATGATCAAACGCTGATTTTCAAATAAAATGAAAAAAGAATCGGAAGAAAGTAAAAAATTCCCATAGCCATACAGGGTTGTTTTCCTTGTACACACATGATAGAGAATTAGCTAATGCCATTTGCTCAAACTTGATGGGTTCGAAAGAATCAGGCCGTATGCGGAAGTTTATAATTGCAAATTATGTTGGTGATAAATTAGATTACAAATAAAAATATATATAAAAAAACATATTATTAATATGGTTTGGTCAAGTGACCTACATATTGAAAATTAATACTCCATCAAAAAACATAAACTCTATTGGGAAAATAATAATCTCCCTTAGCAAAAAATTCCGGCTCAGCCCAGGAAAGCGCTGGCAACAACTGAAAGGAAGGGGTCCATGTAGCTGCTGTGTCCGCCCCCTTCTTAGTCAATGGGGCACAACAGGTTCGGCATCTACTACAAAAGAGAGAATCCACTTCAGAAATACAATGAACAGGACTAATGAGATACAATGGTCAATAAAATACATAAAAGGAAGAAACAACAGGACCTTTGTGTATAGAATGGCAATTGTTATTTTGGAGCTGATGTTAAGTTTTGATTATTTAACAAACTTAGAGATCTAACAAGGAACCAAATCCTTGTTATTGGGACTGATGACAGTGAAATGAATGAATAAACTCAATGTGAGGAATATTTGTGTGTCATTTTCAAAAAGAGGGGAAATGTTATATTCTAGGTGTTTTGATGATCCTCACAAATGCAGAACCTGGTCCCTGGCAGAGTGCTCTTGTCCAGATTCAAATGGGGTACAACTGTAAAGTTGTCATGTCAGGTGGTAGGTGAAAAGTGCAGTGTACTGCACCAATAAAAAGAGCGGACGACTGTCTGTTTCTGTGGCTCACAAATGCAGGGATCCGGTCTCTGGCAAAGTTCTCTCGTCCAGATTTATAATTGTGTACAACTGTAAAGATGTCCTGTTAGAGGTTGGTAAGGCGTCAACGTACTACACCAATCAGAATGGACGAGGTTGTTTGTCCAACGGTTAATAACTCTTTATGGTTGATTTAATCAACATGACAAACAACAAATTAAATCATTCATTCAAAAGGAGAGAGAGTCAGCAAGTCTTCTCAAGAACTCACTGAAAAAAGTTTGCAAGGGACCTGGTCCCTACAAGACTGCGTATGTGAAAGGACGACAAGACAGCTGTCAGAAAAGCGGTCACCTTTGATGTGGTAGGTGCACGTTTTTCCAGAGAAGCAGGCTCTCAGCCAATGGGCGGTTCCAAGGAGTTTGTGTCTTTTTGATAGAGTCTCTTCCACAAAACACAAACTCAAAATTTGGTAAACAAAAACTTATAAGCTTAAAAAGAGAAGGCCATCTTCAAGGAAGAACTCAAGCACAAGAACACATACAGCAAGGACCTGATCAACTGAAATAGTGCTTTCCGTACCTGCTGTTGTTCTTGATTGTTTGTATTTGTGCTTAACTTGTAGGATTCGTTTCACTTGTGTTAGAAACGTTTCAAAACTTGTGTGAATCTTTGTAAGAACATAGTTAGGGGTAACTTTGTGTCTTATTATAAAAGTTTATATTAATCGTTAGGATTAGTGTAATGGGCAATGCATGCATTGCTTAGGCTCGTTTAAGTAATAGTTGTATTACTTAGTGTGAGATTAGGAGGTTAATCTCATTGTTGTGGTGTAAACTGTGTTTCGCTTTTGCTTGAGAAGATTAGTGAAAACATTTTGAAAGTCCTATGCGACAGGTTGTGGTTTTACTCCCTTGAGCAAGGAGGTTTCCACGTAAAACTCTTGTGTCTTTTACGTTGTGCTATTTATTTTCTGCACTTTCATTCTATTGGGGACCTGGTCCTGTGATCACTGGTGACCGCGTACATTCCAACAACAATGGCAAACACAGTATATCATATATGGTTAGAGTGCAATGCCATGATATTTCAACAAAAGCAGCAGTCAGTAGGCTCCATGATCAGACATATAATCCAGGAAATTCATGGGAGAGGCATAAGATATTCTAGAATAGCTACTAGATTACACAATTTAAATACTTATCCATAGAAATAGCTAGCAAATATGAGACTTTGGTTTAGCAAGGATGGAGCTTATATCCATACCGGCTAATTTTTTTGTTTTGTAGCCTTTACTTGGCAAATAAAATGTTTGCTTACCAAAAAAAAATGATCTCCCCTTAAACCAAACTTTCTAAACGACTACATTGTGGATGTTCTTAGTATGAGAAGAGAGATCTATAATTTATAGAGTTCCAAACTTCTCCTCTAAGAAAAGAATAACCAAATATGTATGAAAAATATTTTTCTGTCAGAAAAAGTTAAAACATTTATGATAATACATTGACTTTCCTTCAAGAGAAAAATAAAACTCAAATAAGAAAGGAAATCAAGGCAAAACCTAACAAAACTTTATATCATGATTTCCTTTCATTTTCACACACTTGTATCATAAAATCTCAAGAAAATTTTCAACTTATTGTAAGGGCCGCGTGAAGATTATCTCATTCACGCCGCTATTATCATAAAGTTGCATTGTGAATATTCTTCAAACAAGAGCAAAATATCAAATCTTGTGTGATATTGCTGGACCTTGAATGTTATGCATTAATTAGTAATAAAAACATTTCAAATATTTTTCAGGAACATCAGGTAACTTAGCAAAAATTTTACTCCATGGTAGCAAGTGTTTCTTGTTTTTCCCTTATTTCTTGATTGTTACCTAGAGTGTGATTTATTCTTGAAATAATAAAATTACACTCTATGTAACAGTCAGAAAAGAGAAAAAAACTCAAAACACTAGCTATCGAAAGAAAAAAGTTTGCGAAGTTACCAGATGATTCTGAAAAATATTTGGAATATCTCTAAACTAACACTTCACATTCAAGGTCTACCAACATCACACTAGCTTTGACATATGCCATAGTTTCAAGGATATTAATTTACAGCATTATGTTAATAGTGGCATGAATGAGATAACTCTTCAAATACCCTTCCAATAAGTTAACAAAATTACAAAGATTTTTCAATATAAGCATGTAAAAACAAAGATAATGAATTTAAAGTTTTAGCAAGTGGCATTAGCTAATGTATGACTATGTCTGTTGAAAAATATTGAAAATCTCGTAGCTTGAAGCATGTCTATGGCACTGGGATATTTCACTGACTAAAATGTATCCCCAGGTTTCTAGTATTAAAACTACGAGCCAAAAACTAACAAAGGAGATATTTTACTTAAAGAAAACCCAACAAATAAAAAAAAATCCTTATTTTTATTTTCCACTTCCTAAGCTAACACACAAAAAAATCCTTGATAGAATGTCATTAAGGACAATATAATATGGGGCAATAATAGATAATTAATTCTTTTGACAATCTTTAATGATGATATAAAGGATTTCAAAGATTATTCTTATATTTTTTTTTTTAAGATAATAAAGATATTTGATCAACAATGTCTAGGTGAAGAATGGTGGCTAGAGCGCCAATTTTTGACTTATTTTTATCATGCTATTGAGTTTTATGCTTACTCTTATAGGGAACATTATTTGTATATGAACCATAGGGGTCAATCTAAAACAGAATTTTTATCTCAATTTATCGGTGCAAATTTTAGATTTCTTCTATTAGCCAATTTTATATAACTTCTTATCGATAAGTATTTAAACATTTACAAGCATTGACGTAACATCTTCTAGCATGTCATAACATTAATTATTTAGCATTAGAAAGACAATAACCTGAAAAAAAGAGTGGAACTAATAGATACAAAATTGTATATTCTATCCTAGCTAAGAAGAGATTGAGATGAAGGCAATTAGTTAACATTATGATGCAACGTTGAAGCGTTGATTTAATTATTCGATGTCAATAGTGCACAACAAGTGTTGAATCGTGTCTTGTAGAAGCCCTCAAGTCAAGAAGTATGAATCTTGATGATTATGCTGAAATAATTGCCTCAATATGCAATGAAATGCCCAAGGGAACAAATGGTAAGTCCTACTCATAACTATCTCTATTGTTATTTGCTTTGTCTTAAGGTATTGAATGAAATGTTTTTAATATGATCATTTTTGCTAAGTAGTGTAGCTTGAGTGTCATGTGTTTTTTAGTACTCACTAATTATCAAATATGGTATTAATTGAATTGCTTTTTTTTAATGAAGATGTGACTGATGTTGTGTATTTTGTAAAAATTGGTCCATATGCTAGTATTATATGTGCGACATTGCTGACAGATGAGACGACTTTAATTAATAATAGCATAACAACTCTAGAAAAAAAAAATCATACCATCACAATCAAATGAAACAACTAAAGAATATTAGATTTAGCAATGGGAGCTAGTCATGGGATTGTCGACATAGGACTATGAAGAAATATAGCAAAGCAAATAAGGATACTCACCTAGAACAACTCCTAGGTGATATGAGCTAGGAGTGTTGGTTCGAAAAGATAATATCTGCAATCTCAAGATGAGAGAAATGGTAATCACTTTTCTTTTTTACTTCTCTTTTTGTATTTGTGAATTTTACCTAACATTAAACTACTCTATCCAGCAAATTTGTAAGACAAAGCGACAAATAAAGATTGTCATGTCAAAGGATGAGGTATTAATATAACCTTTTTTGAAGTTTTCAAAATATGTTATATTAGTACATCATCATCCTTTGACATGACAATCTTTCTTCCTCGCTATGTCTTGACAAGTTTGCTAGAGAGATTTTAATCACTACTAATAGCAATTTAAATCTCTTATAAAATTCATAAGCACAAAATGAAAGTAAAAAATAATTAGTATTATTTCCCCTTATCTTGAGATTGCATAACATCATCTTTTAGCACCAACACTCTCAGGTGAGCATCCTTATTTGTTCTGCTATATTTGTCCTTAGATCTATGTCGATAATTTCATGACAGTCACTATTTTAAAGCTTGTACTCTTTAATTATTCAATCTGACAGTGATACTATAAATTTTTTTCAAGAAGTGTCACGTCATTATTATATAAAAATCGCCATATCCTCTGATAATGTCTCACAAATAACAACCCAAAAAATGGATCAACTTTTACAAGATAAACAACATCAATCACATTTCATTAATATAAAAAAAGTCCAATAATCACTTATAAGGAACACTTTAACTCTTTAAGCAACTCAATGACATATTTTGAAAATTAGTGAGTAATTAAAAAAAAAAAACATGATATTCAAGCTACATTTTATTTAGAAAAAAGATTATACTAAAAAATTACAATCATCAAGATTTCATTGCATATTGAGGTAGGTATTTAAGCAGAATCATCAAGATTCATACTTCTTTCACTTGATCAGAACTTTTTACCAGACAAGATTCAACACATGATGTTCACTCTTGACACAAAAGCAACCAACATTTTATAGTGTCCCATCACAATATTAAATAATTGTTTTCATCTCAATCATGTATTAGCTTGGGTCGACCAAATAATTTTATATTTGTTTCACTTTATTCAGGATATTGTTCTTTCTATACTAAATAATTAGTCTTTTAAAAATATTAATATTTTTCTGAAGTAGAAATTTTTAACATCACGTGGTATCTTTACACAAACATACAAAATCCTAAGATTTGAAGATGCAAAATCAGTTGTTGAAGCTTTAGAGAGAAAAGGTGTAACTAAAATTGGGGCAGCAGGCTTTTGTTGAAGAATTGTCCTTTTCATTTTAATTCCAAAAAACATTACACTAAAACTACATTTGTCACTTTGAGGTCGTTTGACAGGGTGTATGAGAATAATGTTAAATAAATTGTATTAGTAATGGTCTCATTAATAATGTTTGTATTAGTTTTGTTTGCATTAACTATGCAAAGATTATTTCGTATGCACTATTTGATTTGTGTATTAATATAGTATACATTGCATAATTTTTTTAAATAATATTTATTTAAAATCCCTCCACAAATATGGTGAAATAGATGTAAAAATAAGTTTTGAAGAACAATTGAATCTTTAACCATGCTAATGCATGCATTAAATCCCCGAACATTATTTATAATACTATGTATATCCATTTATTAGTAATATACTCTTTAATATATAATAATGTGTATAACTAATGTTGAAAAAGTACACCAAACGAGGTACTACTAATACATAAAGTAGGGGTGTCAAAATGAGCCCAAATATATTTAACCCCCCCCCCCCAACTCACCCAAAATTTTAGGGGTTGGGCCCAAGATAATTTGTATTGAGTTCAATCTCAACTCATTTACGCTTTAACCAATTTTAAAAAAATCTTCAATTTAACCCAATTTAATCTCGAATTTCAACTTTTTGAGATTTTTTTATTTGCATTGATGTAATGTACCTTCCTATATTGAAGGTATGAATTACTATCTATTTTATATTTTCTATCATTTATTCATCCATTTTTATATAGAGAGCATGAGAAAGATAAAAATTGAATCTTTACCTCAATAAGACTGATGAGCTCTCCAATGGAAGGATGAAGCTTTAGAAGTCTAATTCCACAATGCTTTAGCCCATCCTTAATTTCTTTTTGGCAAGAATCAGTCATTTCATAGAACCATTCACTCTCAGTCTCAAAACCTAAAAAAAATTGTATTAATTTCCCTCTCAAGAACCCAAAAATAAATAACAATCGAGATAAAAAAAATCAAGCTCATGATACACAATAAATATTGATAATATAAGAGGGTATACAAGTGGGGTTTGTGTTTGAAAGTTAAATTTGGGACAAAATTGAAAATTTGACTAACATACAAAACCACTTAAAATTGTAATCTCCGCTAGATTCGCTCATATTGATTACGTTTTTTTTTCTAATTTTGATTTTGGAATTTATAACTTTTTAGGGTGTTTGTACCTTTCTCCTATAGTGTACGTTGTCTAATTGATTAGGCTATTTTGGTATTGTCTAATCTTGTATGCTATTTTGAAATTGCTTAATCTTATATTTTATGTGACCGTGTAAAGTGCAGAACGATCAAATTTTATTTCAACCGCCTGGCAGTAATCTTTCTGATAAGCTTTCAGTTTTGATGATCCTCACAGGTGCAGGGACCCAGTCCTATGCAGAGTGTTCTCATCCAGGACAATGTGCTATACAGGTGGAAATTAAAGCTGTCATATGTCAGTGGTTAGTGAATCCGTCAGCGTACTAAACCAATCAGAACGGACGAGATTGTTTGTCCAACGATCAATAACTCTTTTTTATTGATATAATCAACATGACAAACAACAAAACATTCATTCATTCAAAGAGAGAAAAATCAAGCTTCATACAAAACAACAAGGGACCTGATCAACGGAAGAATTGTTTTCTGAACCTACTGATGTTTTGTGTGCTTGTATTTGTGCTTATCTTGTAGGATTCGTTTCACTCTTGTTAGAAACATTTCAAAACCTTGTTTGAATCTTGTAAGAACATAGTTAGGTGTAACTTTGTGTCTTACGGTTAAAAATTTATATTAATCAGTGAGGGTTAGTATAGTTGGCAATGAGCGCATTAATTTGGCTCGTTTAAGTAATAGGAATATTACTTAGTTTGAGATTAGGTGGTTAATCTCGTGGTTGTAAACTGTGTTTCGCTTTTGCTTGAGAAGATTAGTGAAAACAGTTTTAAAAATTCTGTGAGACAGGTCGTGATTTACTCCTTTGAGCAAGGAGGTTTCCACATAAAGTATTGTGTGTTCTCTTTACTTTCAGTATTTATTTGTGCATCTTAACTGTCTAAAGGACTTGGTCCTGTCGTAGTTAGTGGACGCATGCATTCCATCAATTGTTATCAGAGCACTGACTTCTCTATCTAGTTAACACCAAGAGAAGAAAGATCTTGAAAGAATAGCTGCTCCAACGAGCATATAAAGAGGTCAGTCTACCACTCGTCCACTCGATCCAACGGACAATTCTATGGATGGTGGAAGACACAGATGCATAATTATATTAATGCAAAAGACACTGAGCTATGGGATATGATACTAGATGGACCTTACGTTCCCACCAAAGATGTAAAAGAAGGAGAACTTACGAAGGTGATTCTAAAGACCAAAAAAGAATATGATGAGAGTGACAGGAAAAAAATAGAAAAGAACTACAAAGCCAAGAAGCTACTGATTTGTGGAATTGGTCCAGATGAGTATAACAGGATCTTTGCCTGTGAGACTGTAAAAGAGAACTAGGACTAAAAACAACTCACGAAGGAACCACTCAAGTCAAGGAGTCCAAAGTGGACATATTGACTACTCAATACGAGAATTTTAACATGAAGGAAGGTGAAACCATTCATGAGATGCATACAAGGTTTACTTCCATCACAAACGAACTAAGATGTCTTGGTGAGCGAATACCCAAGCAAACAAGTTCGAAAAATTCTCTGAGTTCTTTCTAAGTCATGGAAGAGCAGAGTAAATGCCATCACTGAGGCCAGGAACTTAAAAGTTGTTACCATGGATGAGCTGATAGGGAACTTGCAAACGTATGAGCTAAACAGGCAGCAAGGCTCATCTGTGAAGGAAGGGAAAAAGGAGAAATTCGTTGCACTAAAAATGGTTCAAAGCGATAGATCTGAAAATGAGGACGAGATGGCCTATTTGACTAGGAGATTTCAGAAGATAGTCAAAAATCATAGAGGATTCAAGAAGAAATGAACCACCAGCAGAACGGCTAATGTTAACGATCTCTGTCACAAATGTGGAAAGTCTAGCCACTTCATAAGAGACTGTCATAGCCAAAAGCACGAAGTTCAGGACTTCAAACCACGACAAAGGGACCAGGTCCTTGACCATTCTGAAAGGAAGTCCAACGTTGATCAAGTCGTGAAGAAAGCCTTTGCAACATGGGGAAACGCCTCTAGCGACTCTGAGCAGGAATAAAATCATGACGATGTCTCCATGATGGTGGTAAATGATGATGAAACTGTCTTTAACTCCATAGAATGAGTTTGGGAATGCACAGCTAAATTTTGAAAGTTTGGTTCATTAAATGAACACTTCTATTTGACATCTAGTTATATATATATATATATATATATATATATATATATATATCTGAAAACAAGGGGCCTACAAATTCATGACCATCCATGTTGATTACTTAGATCAACAGAAGAAAAGAATGTAATATATCATATTGAATTGGACCCCTATCCCCTACAGACACACACAAACACATATATGTACAATCAAATATAATTAGATAGTGCAAGTAAGGGAGATTCTAAGAAGTGTTCTTATGATTTTTGTGTTCAAAGCTACATTAGAGACCTAATTTTACAAAGTCAGATGTAAATTCAAATATCACATACACGGAGACAAAGACACCAACTATTATTGAAACTATATCATTTTGTGTAGTCGGAGGCTTTAAGAATTGCATAATAGAAAAAAATTCACAATTAATGAAAAAAGTATTGGATGACACCTAAAAGATGTCATGGAAAATCAACAACATAATAGAGAATATTAAAAATTTCACGAGAAATAGAAGATCTCAAATCAAGCACACATAAAGGGAAGGAAATACAATGATAAACTACTTGACATATCTGACTTCAGAGAAATTAGTTAAATAACAATCCAAGTAGAACTCTGAGCTTTCTAAAAACGCAGATCTCTAATTAATTTGGATAAGTCACAAGTACTAAACATTAGATTCAACACAAAATCAATCTAAACAGAGATGAAATTTTTACAAAGATGTGGTTCAAGATACTCTATCGAGCACATAGAAAAAATATTGATTCACATAACGTAGGGAAGGAACACAAGAAATGAGTCAAGCATCATAAGTTCACTTGAGAAGAAATCGATGTTGACTCAACAGATGAGGAAGAATTGCCTTACCTGAAAAAATAGCTAGCTCGACATTCTCACATCCAATTTCGCACCTGGACAATCAAGCTTAAAGCAATCAGGACAAGCATTGCTCAAGTACTAATCAAGAAAGAATCATTTAGGAAAATAAATTTCAAAACAAGAAGAGAACGATGTACCTACAATGGAAGGCAGCAAAAAGACAACATCAAGGTACCATGACACATACATGAGAGCTAGAAAGAAAGGAGTACACAAACCCTAGGAAATTAGAGAAGAGGTCGGAAGTCTCCTAAGCAAGAAAATATAAATGTATTTTCATTAGAGCTATCAAAATGAGTTGGCCCAATCCAACTCAACCTAACCCTAACGGGCTAGAGAGTTAAATGGGTTAGGATGGGCTGGCCCTTTTAGTTAAAAGGTCTATAAAATAGCAGCCCAACTCAGCCTTAAGCGGGCCATGAGTTGGGACGGGTCAGCTCTTCAACCAAAAAATGAACAACATTGGTGTCTTAGAAAGATTATTTAAGAGTATCGAACAATGATGTCTGATGAACACAACATCAATACATACAAAAATTCATTTATTAATTACACATTTCAATGAATACTTACAAAAAATACATAATAGCCAAGATACAACATCGTAAGATTCATTCGAGCAAAAAATATTACATGATCACTTTTTTCATAAATAAGACAATAAAGGGGGAATGGGAAATTAGGCATAAAAATAAAAGTAAACTTGATTTAAGTGGGCTAATGACCCTAAAATGTAAAAGATCTACAAAGGAATTACACTTGATTTTATATTTTTCAATATTTATTGACAAAATATTTATAAATAAAACACTACTAAAATATATATAATATATATTTATAACATTCATAGTCCACGGGCTAGCCTCTAAGGCTCGTGGGTTGGGCCTACGAGGCTAGCAGGCCAAATGAGGCTAGGCTAAAAAGTCTAGTTCCTAAATGGGCCAAAATAAATTAGGCCCAACCCCACTTAATTCAAGGGTTGGTTGGCTTGACTTAACGGGCCGAGCCCATTTTGACATCTCTAATTTCCCCCTATTAAGATTAATATAGGTTTAGAAAAATGGGACAAATGTTTTGTCATGTCCTGAGCCTACACCCTGGACGCGACTGGCACTCGAGAATCATTGTTGGCCCCAAGCGAACCCTTGGCCTAGCTTAACTGTTAGTGGAAGACTTACTAATAAATAAGATGAACTCAAGAACACAACTTTACTCAATGTCTCAAAGAAATACTCAGAATATTTTAGAAATAAAACATTCAACTAGCCAAAGAGGCAACTCAAGTCTTTAAACATTAACAACTGAAAATGAAAAAAAAGACACATGAACTATTGATGTCTATCTATCTATGAATCATCTAATACTATGAGGGATGTCGGGACAAGACCCTCGATCATACTAACAAAAATGAAATGATAAGACATAAATGAGGGATCCTCCGGAAGCAGGGAAACTCATCAAACAACTCTAGAACTGCAACTAGTATCAATGAATCGCCTGTTGATGAACATGATCTCATGTATCTGCAATGATACATGCCAAATAACATCATTACATTAAATGTACGAGCATGTAAGGGAAAAATTGAACATAACATAAAGCTTGAACTTGGAAAGAATGAAACTCACCCTGACGCTGCTCAACTCAACCGTAACTCAATGCAGTATAAAAAATACAATAATAAAGATGCAGTTTATATAAAGCATTTAAAACAGTAGATATCAAATCAATGTATTTAAAAATACAATAATAACTCATTTTGTATATAAAAATACAAAATAACTCTATTTGGGAGATTTTCTAACCGACAACCATCACTATGAGCTATGTGATGATAGAACATCTTATCCACGCTGCCAGAACTGTCATATACCTTGACGGGGTATAGAAATCCTCAACTATGTGGATCCACTAAGGTATGCTTAAAAGCAATAAGGAATCATCTAAAAAGTATGACCCTTTCTATCCACATTGGCTACATGGTTTATGGGGGCTGTGAGTTGTCTTAACTCTCCCCCATATCGGTGCTCATTACTTCTCCCAAAATATAACTTAGCTCATATGTTTTAAAAAAAACATTTCCTCATCCTCAACTTTGAGATTATTACTCAAAAGATTTCTCTTAAAAAAGACTATACTCAAAACTTCTCATGAACTCATTTTGGAAATCGGTGTTTCCTCTCTTCTTAAATGTAAAAACATTTACTCTTGGGAATACTTAGTTTCCATATATAATTTTGAAAAAAATGAGCTCTACTCTCCTCATCCTCAAACTCAAGTACTCAATTCTTAAAACAAGTTTTAAAAGATTGTAAAAGACTTCTCAAAATGACTCGAAAGAACTATCAAGGCTTGACTATTAACTCTACCTTGAATTTGAATTATGAATTCAAGGGTTATGATTCACGTTATGAATGATTTCTCGATGTTTAGATGTAGTTTAGAATCAATAGGGAATAAATGTACACTTTAAAAATACTTAGACGGAGCAAACGACGAAAAAATGGTGAGGGCAGACGACCCTAGCACACTGCTGGGGCGGGGTGCCAGCCCCTGAACTTCAAAGACAATAATATGGCGCACTGCTGGGGCGCTCTGCCCTACATTTCCCCTAAAACTTTCCGACGAATTCTTGTTCTCGTTTTCTGATTCTAATTCGTCTAGAATCGATTTCTTTTCTCGAATTTTCTTTAGATTCAATTGTCCAATACAAGTACAACATAATCTATTCAAAAATAACTCTCAAACTCAATTCAATTATCTCACGAACTCATCAAACCCATCATAATTCAAGAACGAAAGCAATACTTCAAGAATACTCATCAAGAACTTAAATCTGTCAATCTCTATAAATGAATTCGAATATGTAAATCATGATTGGTGCGTGGGTGAATGAACCCAACACTATGAAAACTTACATACCTCGATTTGGCGAAATCCCTGGACAAATCTCATGAATCTTGACTAACGCCTTGAACCTTTCCTCTTTTCTCCTCTTTTCCTCTTCTTGAACTCTTCTCAAAACCCTAAGCGTATTTGGGATTATGAAAACTGACCCAAATCAGATTTGACCACAAAAATATTACTAAATTTGTTTTAAGCTGATGGGGTAAGGAAAAGACCAAAATACCCCTCACATTTTTGGGTAACTTTTCTTAACTGACATGCTAACTTCAAACGGGCATATCTTTCTCATCCGAACTCGAAATTTAGAAAAGTCGGTGGCGTTGGAAAGACTATTCCAAGACCTTTCATTTGATATCTTATGAGCCACCTAAATCATCATGTACGGAAAGTTATGGTTGTTTGAAGTTGACCCAAAACTAACAACTTAAGCATAACTTGCAAAATTCTCAATTTAGCTATTTCCATTGAAGCGCTTTCTAAATTTAGCTCTTTCTAAGGCGGGATGTTACATGTTCGATAAGAAAATGTTCTTTTGGGCCAAACTTTTTACTTTTATATTTTTTTATTATGATGTATTAAGACAGTACTCTTGATAAATTACTTATCTACACATTCTTATTTACCATATTTTCTATTATTCCCTACCATTTTAAAATATTACAAAAATTTCTCTTTTTCCTTCAAAACCACCCTCATCCGGATAAATAACTTCTCAAATCACGCACGTTTCTCTCTTCCTATTTTCATGCCTTCAATCTCTTTCTATTTTCACTCCCTTAATCTCAGTAGTTATTTCCTTCATTACAATTTTGAATTTCAAATTTATACTCTCTCCAGTCAATCGATTTCAACTTCCTCAATATGTAATTTTTCTTCTTCTCCAACTTACAGTTCATCATTTTTGTTCTAATTTTTTTTCATCTTCAAAGTCCCGATACATATGGATGATGCTCCTTCTTTAAGTATTGGGATTACACAATTAACCTCACCTAATATTGATCGTGTTTATGATTATGATGACGATGATTTGGCTGAAAACAAATTCAAACGATTACATGATTCATTATCAATGACGAATCAGAATGTTGAGAAGGCAAAGTAAACAAGGATGTACCTTTGTCTTCTAAAGTGACTATGGGAAANACAATTTTGAATTTCAAATTTATACTCTCTCCAGTCAATCGATTTCAACTTCTTCAATATGTATTTTTTCTTCTTCTCCAACTTACAGTTCATCATTTTGAATTTCAAATTTATACTCTCTCCAGTCAATCGTCCACAATTTTTTTTTGTTCATTTTTTTCTGATACAAAAAAAGGGAAAGTAGAACAAGTTGCTAAACACCCTTATCTATCCATGGTTTAGATTTTTAATGTATCTAGTTGATATTGATTCATAAATTTATGTATAATGCATTTGTTTCAACTTTATGATACATTATAATTTTATTATGTACAATGTATTGTGTTCAAATATTAGTTTTGATACATAACCCTAATTTATTGAAACATAAATTAATATGTATCGTGTTCATAGTTATGTATTTGGTACATAATTATTATAAATTTTGTTATACTAGCCGACTATGTATCTGTAGGCATTATCAAATATTATTTTTGATACCTAAACATTAATATTTTATAACAATATCAATTTGTATCATATTCATAGTTATGTATATGATACATAACTTTGTTATGAATATGATACATAACTTTGTTATGCATATAACACAATTATGTATCACATGTTGTTATGTGTCTGCAACATTATTTTACAACTAAATCAGTGTGTATCATATTCATAGTTTTTTTTGTAAATGAGACATCACTATGTCAAATTGTCGAATTGACTATGTATTAGATGTTATTATGTATCTGCAGTTCTCCGAGTAACATTTTAAGACATAGTTGCACAAATTGTTTAATGCATGTATATCAAATTCAACAAATTTCAAACTTTATTGTATGTATAAGATATATATCAACTAACCACAATTTTATATAGCAATCACAGAAAAATGCTATTGAGAACAATTACATGTATAATATATCTTTTATAAACTATAATATTTTTTCAATTAGAATAAGATACATACATAATAATGTAATGCACAATTTTATTATCATGATACATAAATAGTAATATATAGTCAATCAACAATTTTTTTTGAATTTTTTACGATTTGGAAGAGATTTGAAAAGAATTTAAAATTGTTTGAAGATGTTACGATTTAGTAGAGATTGGCATCAACTTGATTTACGTTATTTGGAGAAATCACATTCAGTTTTACATTCCTTTTCCTTTTAAATTGTAACTGAATTTTTTTAATGTGTCAAATGTAATGTATTCGGCTAGATTGCTATGTATCCGAATGACACTAATTTTGAGAGATTTTTATAAACTAAAAAAGAATAGTGATAGAATGTAATTTTCTCATTACATTATATGATAAAATTGAAAATATACATATCAAATTCACTGCATAAAATAACTAATACATTTTGATAAAAGGACTAATATACTTTTGAACTATTCATTGAACAATCTATCATGATAAAAGGATCAATGTATCCTTAAAGAATTATTCAATGCAAGATAAAATGACTAAAATACAATTTAACTGAGTAATCACTCGTTACATATTGCATATGTTATTTCTTTTTACTACAAATTTTTCACTCATTTTCAAATCTTCAAAGTGAAATTGTACTAGTACCTCAGAGATTCGTTTTCATTGATTGTGTTCTTCTTTAATTTTGGATTTGAAATTAATTATACTCTTATACTATCATTGACTAATGAGTAATTTCTGAATAAGAAATTTTAATGATATCAATACAATATATATATATAAAAGGATCAATGTATCCTTAAAGAATTATTCAATGCAAGATAAAATGACTAAAATACAATTTAACTGAGTAATCACTCGTTACATATTGCATATGTTATTTCTTTTTACTACAAATTTTTCACTCATTTTCAAATCTTCAAAGTGAAATTGTACTAGTACCTCAGAGATTCGTTTTCATTGATTGTGTTCTTCTTTAATTTTGGATTTGAAATTAATTATACTCTTATACTATCATTGACTAATGAGTAATTTCTGAATAAGAAATTTTAATGATATCAATACAATATATATATATATATATATATATATATATATATAGGGGTGTTCACGGTTTGGATAAAAACCGATCCAAACCGAAAAACCAAACCAAATCGATAAAATAAAACTGATTTTATTTGGGTTTGGTTTGGTTTGGTTTTAGATTTTTGAAAACCGATCGTATTTGGTTTGGTTATGATTTTATTAAAAAAACCCGAAGAAATAATCGAACCTAACCAATGAATTATATGCATATATTTTATTAATATGCATACTTAATATATTGTTTTTATAAACAATTTTAAAGATCTTATACATATTTTCATTAAAATTTCTTTATAATTTACTTATTGAAAGGAAAAATGTCCAAGATGAAACATTTATCTTATTGATTTTATGTATATGAGTGTCTATGACAATTCTTTGTGGGACTGAAAATTTATTGTCTCTTCCTTCTAGGCCAGTATAGTGAATTTTAAAGTTTTATTGATAGTAAATTTAGTGATCGAAAGTTCAGTAATTTAAGTCATTCTAACTATTTTTCCTTTTGAATGGATTGTTGTCACTTTTTTCATATTTTAAATGAATTGTTTCTTTTATTTTTGTGTATGGTTAATAACCGAATAACCGAACCAAACCAAACCGAAACCGATAATCACCAAACCGATAAATGTATATTATATTTGGTTTGGTTTGGTTTTGATAATTTTAAAACCGATTAAGTTGGTTTGGTTTTGGTTTTAACCAATAACCGATCCAAACCAACCCGTGAACACCCCTATATATATATATATACTGATTTAGTATCAGTTAAACGAAAATAATCAGCTTTAATGAATAAGGGTATAGGTTGTAACTTTCTTTTGAGAGAATAATATTTCTTGAATTACTTTGGATTGGGTTATGAACATGTAATTATTTTGAGTTTTATGGTCAATTTATGTAGTTTTTCAAAAAAAATAAAAATCGTTGATGTTGGAATATTTATTTTTGTATTTTTATACTAAAATAATTTGGGTTTTTTTTCTTGTTTACTTTAACAGAAAAAATTATCATTTTTTCAATACTATCGTTATCATTTAATAATCTCTCTCTCTCACACACACACACACATATATATATAAAGCTAGATAAACAAAAAAAGTGATGTGGCATTTTTCAATGGTCAAGAATTTATTTTTATTTTTTTGATATTTTTTCTATTTTTTTTAATTATTTTATTTTATAAAATCATCTCTTTAATTCCTACCTCTTCAATTACATAATTAATTTAATAACATCTATAACTCCGAACCTTTCATATTCATAACCTTCAAATTATTTAATATACAATTTTATAACTCATCAAAATCACACTTCTAAAAACTTATTTTGAGACATATATGATGATTATTTTATTTTCATTTTTCTTAATCTTCATCTTTTGTCTCATTGGTTGGTTAATTTTTTGTCTTCTTTGATTTGATTTTGCAGAAGAAAGATCTATAATGAATATATTAGACATTTTTGCATAGTTTGCTTTTACGAGGTAAAATGATTTGACATGCATAATATAGTATCACTTTTTTCTATTGTTTATATATTTGTTTTTTTATCTTTTAAATCTTGATTATATGAATTATGAGTTTTTTTTTAGAAAAAATGATTTGATTTTTTCTCTTTCCTTCTCTTTGTAGGTTCCTTCTTTCCTCTTTAACTCATAGCTAAATATTCTTGATTAGTTAGTTTTATTTTTATATTTTTTTTGTTGCTTAAGGTTAATTACCGTGTTTTCAGGTTTGGATATTATTCATAGAAAAATTGACTATTAATACGTAACTTTGTGATCTTCATATTTTAATTTATTATTATTATTAATAGTATGGTTAGAAGTTCTTAAGTTTTTTATTCCCTCTTTTTTAAAAAAAAAAATAGATAGTAATTCTATTAAATATTTAACATTTGTTGTTTGAAAGATTACTACGAATTAGGAGTGTATAAGTTTCCGTATAGTGCTTCAGTGCGTCTTCAGTATTGGAAATGTCTATTGATTATAGTGCTTTAAGATCGAGTGTTATTACAAAATTTATTAAAATTTACTTTTGCAAATGATAATTATTATTCTTTTTTAAGAAAAAGTGTGTTTCATGAGTTACAAAAAAAATATCTATCTATTTGCATTCTCTACTTAAATATCATGTCTTCTCAACTTTCTTCTACTTAATTTTTCATGATTAATCAATCTATAAATAGCAATTCTCCATGAAATTGTTTCAAAAATAATCTCATATTTAAATGAATTAAACGGAGAGTACAACCAAGTAAGGAAAAAAGTTGTATAAATACACTAATTTTTCAAAAGAGAAAAATAGAGAAAAAATACCAACAATATTACAGAGTCATGTAACATGGAAAATTGAAGGAAAGGTATCCTTTAAGTTTTGAATTAGTTATTGGTGACTATATTGACCAACAAAAGGTCAAACATACTTAAACACTAAATTAAGTTAATTGTGGACTCAATTAACATTTTCAAAACTTATAATCTTTTTAAAAATACAAAACAATCCCCCTACTAAATAAACAAATTTTCCACTCCCTTC
>NC_064282.1:26255253-26337772 GCF_019186545.1 Solanum stenotomum
ATCACTTGTCATCTTTCAGACATATTATGCATTGCTACCACATTCACATAAGAAAATGGAGCGAATCAATTGGGTAAATTTCATGACTTTCAATCAAAAGTATACAACTTTATGTTAGTCATCATCACATCATCACTATAGTGCATTAGGACTTAAACCCAATGTCTTACCCATATAAAGACGCTTTGGTCATAAATCAGTGGGACTTGAACCCAACTTCTTATTATCATGGTGCACCGAGACTTTACTCGATGTCTTACCCCCTTGGTGCGGTGAAACTTGAATTCACCATCTTACCCTCAATCAATGTCTTAATAAACCAAATGCATTACCAAAAAAAGTAAATATTGAATACCATAAATATAATCTGATTTGACTTAAAATTGAGTAAAAATGAACAAAACTAATTAATTAGAACAACATGTTGGAACCATATAAAATCCCAAGTTAAAACAAATTAAAACATTTTAATAGTCTCTCTCAACATTGTTATGAAGATAATCATGATTTACTAACCATTTTAAAATAACCACAAAACAAACTTTGTTAGTACAAATAATATATAGGATATGAAGTATACCGTGCAACCGAAAAGTTACTAGAATAATTCATAAAAATCAAGAAATACCTACCATTGATTCTTGACGGAGAATGAGCAACTCGTGCTTGTTTTATTAAAAAAGATATGTAAAAAGGGAAAATGACTGAGTTTTTGAAAAATCGATTAAACTTATGATTTAAGAGAAATCGAATTTCCAAAAGAACAGAGTCGCCACTTCATTTTTTAGTAAAAACCAAGAAAAAACTATAAGGTTTTCAAAAGATTTAAACAGATAAAATCAATTGAAAATAAAAGGGTTCGATGTACATTCCGAGAAGGTGTTAGGCCCTCGAAATGCCCGCTAACTCGCGGTTGACCGGCAATTTGACTTAAAATGATTTGACTAATTTTGAGAAAATTTAACATAGGAATATTTAAATAAATTACAATATTTAATTAAATTTTTTTAAAAAAAAATAAAAATAAAAATAATTAGATAGACGACACATTTTCTTTTTAGAGAAAATAATTCAATAATGACACATTTGGCTTGTGATACAAGTGATTAGAATTTTAATAAAGCTAGATTAATTAAAATTTATTTACTTCATTTTTTTTTTAAATAATGATTTGAACCAATTTAATAAATTAAAGCATGAGACCATTTTAAATCAATTGGTAAAAGAGAACACACCAATTTTTATTTTTTGGTTCATTTGAGAAAAGTGTTAACTTAAAACCATGTAAATAAGCAAGATGATTAAAGGAAGAGGCATTCAAAACATATCTTTTTAAGAACAAAAGATTTAATTAAAATAAAATATGGCCAATATATTTGTTTAGTAAGATAAAATGAATACAAAAACAAATAAAAGAATGTATTAAAGGTAAGCCCATGTAAAGAAAATAACTTATCGTTTGGGAAATTTAATTAAGTTAGTTAACAATTTAAAAGTTAGAGTCAACACACGATAAAAAATAAATAATCATAATTAAATAATTAAAGAGGAGGGAGAAATTGAATTTGGGCCCTTCTTGGGCCAAATTCGCTGCTGATTTTAGACTTAGGCTCAATTCCCTTTTTGTATATGCTGGTTGTATATCAGTGTATATCGTATGAATCCAGCCCATTATTTTTGTATATAAGACTGTATACCAAATGTATACAACCTAATTCAACTCCCAGAACACCTGTTTCAATTTTTGGACCTGTATATCGTATTTTTCCATGTATACCCGTGTATACTGCTGTATACAGCAGGTATGCAGCCCTTTTTTTGGGCTTTTCGAGACCTGCAACCAGTCCCTAACCCCGGTAAACTTGTCCTTAATTCGAACTTCACTTAAGGCTGACTCGATGGAGAGAGATTTGGGGTCCTTACAACCCATTCAAAATGCAAAGGCAAAGAGTCTCCCACGGACTCGGAAAGGTTCATGCAAGACAAGCAAGAGGGCAAAAGTTAGCATTCGAAATAATAAGACAAGCGAGTCATAACTTAAACAAGACATGGCTCAAATGAAACGGAAACCACTTAAGAAAATCGAAACCAAGAATGCAACTAACCCAACTATTGAACCCAAAAGTAGTAGGTGACTTTGAGGAAGGCAAAACTGAATTAGCTAAACAAATGACAAGAATTAACGAACAAAGCTTGAAAATTTAACAGAAATAGAGACATATACTTATGAACCTTAGAACTTAAAGGGGTCGGAAAGGGGGCAGCAAAATCAGGCAATATTATAGGGGATAATTAACCAACAACCAATATCAACTCAAAAGATATACATAGAATACTCTAGGCAGCAAACCGATCAACACCAAGGGCTAAACACATTCCTAAGCATTCTACAAAGCTTACAATTTAATGGACACTCAACTGCAAAATGGAGGTATAAATTTGACCACAAACTTAGCAAAATGAAGATATAAAAATGGCTCAAAATGGGTTACTCTTGGCCGTAAGGCAACAAAGAGATTCAAGAAACAAAGAAAAGTTAATACTTTGGAATAAAATGCAACTACACCACATACTATTTAACATACCAATTAATCTTGAAATCTATACACCTATGTGAGTAACAATCTTAACAGCAACAAAACTAAATACAGGACACATGATACTTGACGACAGTATGATCGAAATAACTTAGATTCATCGACATTCAAATATCAAACGAAGCAGAAGACTATATAAACTTGAATAGTGAAGCATAGAATCAATCATACTAAAGCTAAAGTGGCAAATATTAAGCATAAACAAAAAGTGATCACGTAAGCATACATGTATAGCATATACAAGCTACCGTCCATCAAAATCACTTAATAGCAGCACAACAACAAAGTAGTGAATTCATTACATCGAGACACCATGCCAAAGCAAAAAAAGGTGAAGAGAGTATTATAGATGAGACATTACCTCTTCTTGGGCAGCAGGACTAGGACGGAGCGAACATGGGACGAGTTTTACCACACAAACGCGAACCGAACAGCCAGTGAGAGACCTGGGCAACAACCCAAATCCGGACTAACTTTGAAGATCGATGATGATCAGGCTAGACAAATGAGACTCGAACAAAAAAATTCCTTTTCCCTTTTTTGAATGTATTTAGTGTATGTTCTATAGCTATTTTGCTATGTTGTTCCCTTTCTCAGTTAAAGATTTCCCAACCCCAAAAATCTCCCTCTTCACAGTGAATAAAAGTAAATATATAGAAGGGAAAAGTAGGTTTCGGAATGGAGGGGAAAAGGATAAAATCGGATTCAAAAGGCCAAAATTTGAAATTCAAAACTTCAAAACCTTTCACCCTTCCGGCTAAACACATTTTCTTTGAGATTTTGATTCATTCCGAAAGGGGAAAGGAGGACAGAGGCGTGCCTGCTGCCTGCTGTACGAGTTTCTGGGCTGCTGGCTCGTTTTTGGTCATTTTCTGCGTGAAGAAGAAGGGAGAAACGTACAGGGGTCGGTTTGGAGTGTGTGTTGTCGGTTGTATGTTGTATGTTATTGTTTTAATGGGTTTATGTATGGATAATGGGCTGGGTTGGGGAATTATGGTGGAATGTTGCTAATGTGTTGGGATTAGGATAGGAAATTAAGTGGGCTGGAAATAATGGAATGGGCTGATGGGTCGACTCACCCAATTTTGGTCAAAAAAATTGAATTAAGGTGAGGTTAAAATTGGCTAGAATTGTAATATAAAATGACTAAATGGATTGAAAATATGGCCATATAAAATTCAAAACATAGCCGAATTGAGTTAATTTAGTGTATCCGGCTAGAATTTAAACACGATGAATTAAATTAATTAATTAACGAGCTTCTTAATCTTAACGAGATAAAAATAACTAACTTGGGAATATTAACTAATATTAAGTGAGATAATTATCAAAACATTTTAAACAAGTAAATTCCCTTCTTTTTTATTTTTTTTTTTATTTTTGAATGCTCGTAAGAAAATGCAACAATCACATACAAAATTTATATAAAAATATTATATTGTTTTAAAAATTATGAACATGACTAAAATTGATTTAAAACTTAGAAAATAATTTATTTATCTTTTTGAGTTTTGTAAAACTAATTATTCCAAATCATTGGAAATTAAGAAGCTCGAAAATTAATCTTATCGGGGAGGGTCAAAATTAGGTGTCAACAGTGCTTATAACATGTTGTAAAACTTAAGAACAAAAGAACAATATCAAGAAAAAGACAAGAAGAATATAAGACAAGAGGAACAACATGAGATAACTTTCTTTCTTTCAAGTGTACACCAAATCTTCAAGCCTCTACAATATGAACTCTTATGCTTCTATTTATAGTGTAACATAGAGGCATACAAAAGGTTAGTCATAAACATGACAATAACATGAATATGATGGGGAGGTTATGGAAGTGAAAGGTTACAAGAATAATGGTTATAAAGGTGGAGGTTATGGAGGTTATGGTTATCTTCATAATGGAGGAAAGTATGGAGTAACTTCTTGATGTAGTGGACATTCACAATATATTATTTTATAACATTTTGAGACATATATGATGATTATTTTATTTTCATTTTTCTTAATCTTCATCTTTTGTCTCATTGGTTGGGTAATTTTTTGTCTTCTTTGATTTGATTTTGCAGGAGAAAGATCTATAATAAATACATTAGACATTTTTGCATAGTTTGCTTTTACGAGGTAAAATGATTTGACATGCATAATATAGTATCACTTTTTTCTATTGTTTATATATTTGTTTTTTTATCTTTTAAATCTTGATTATATGAATTATGAGGTTTTTTTTTAGAAAAAATGATTTGATTTTTTCTCTTTCCTTCTCTTTGTAGGTTCCTTCTTTCCTCTTTAACTCATAGCTAAATATTCTTGATTAGTTAGTTTTATTTTTATATTTTTTTTGTCGCTTAGGGTTAAATTACCGTGTTTTCAGGTTTGGATATTATTCATAGAAAAATTGACTATTAATACGTAACTTTGTGATCTTCATATTTTAATTTATTATTATTATTAATAGTATGGTTAGAAGTTCTTAAGTTTTTTATTCCCTCTTTTTTAAAAAAAAAAATAGATAGTAATTCTATTAAATATTTAACATTTGTTGTTTGAAAGATTACTACGAATTAGGAGTGTATAAGTTTCCGTATAGTGCTTCAGTGCGTCTTCAGTATTGGAAATGTCTATTGATTATAGTGCTTTAAGATCGAGTGTTATACAAAAATTATTAAAATTTACTTTTGTAAATGATAATTATTATTCTTTTTTAAGAAAAAGTGTGTTTCATGAGTTACAAAAAAAATATCTATCTATTTGCATTCTCTACTTAAATATCATGTCTTCTCAACTTTCTTCTACTTAATTTTTCATGAATAATCAATCTATAAATAGCAATTCTCCATGAAATTGTTTCAAAAATAATCTCATTATTTAAATAAATTAAACGGAGAGCACAACCAAGTAAGGAAAAAAGTTGTATAAATACACTAATTTTTCAAAAGAGAAAAATAGAGAAAAATACCAACAATATTACAGAATCATGTAACATTATGCGTTAATGAACTTGCATATTTATGAATTACCTTTTATACAATTACACCATCCTAAACTAATCCTCTACACCTTTTCATTAACTATATTTACATAATAAATTGATAATAGATCTTTCATAATAAATAAATATCAAACCAAATCCCCAATTTTTCTCCAATTATTTATCAAAATCTTGACACTTATCTTTACACAAACATTTAACGAATAATTAATTCATCATTTAAACAATTAAATGGAAAGCACAACCAACAAATAAACAAAGTGGTATAAATACCACAAACAAAATTAAAAACATCAAGACACACCATTTATCTTCATAGTCATCATCTGCTCATAGTGGTTAATTGAGGTTAGTTTTTCAAATGTTCAATATTATTATATTTAATTACATTTTATTGCAACACTCTATCCTTAGTTTGACTTTCACAAATACTTCTACAAAAGTATTACAATGGATAAAAAAAATATCATGGATCATCCCCAACAAATTAGTTCGGAGAAATGTCAAGGAAAAATATTAATGATAATATTCATAACTATATTAAGTTGTACTTATATACAATTAACAAAATATTTATTGTTAAATACAGATGCAACTGAAAAATCAAGCAAAGCGGTTAAAGTGATGTATGGAAATATTATGCAATAACGAATTGCATATTTCAGAAAGGAGCAAGAGCGATTGAAAAAATATATACACAGAGAAGAATGACATGACGTTTTTCATGAATTGGTTTCAATGTAATAGGGAGATGAAATATTTTTTTATTAGAGAATATATTTTCTAAAAATCAATCTAATAACAAATGATAGGACGTTGTTGATGTATTTCTTTATATTTTTACTGTTATTTTACATTGAAAAACATTTCAAACACATTCACAAAAGTATTCATGATAGATATTACAATATAAAAGTTCAATCTCTTTGGCATCTTAATAAAAAGCAAGGAGGACCATCAAAACATACTAACAATTCCCCATTCAGTGCAATGGAAATAAAGTAATTTTTTAATAGAGCATGTATCATTTCAAATAAAGAGATAATGATACGGTCGGCTAATATAATGATATAATTAATCTACAAGAAAAAATATTCTAACACATATCTTTTAACCCTCGCGCGAAGCGCGGCTATGTACCCTAGTATATATATAAAAGAGAACCTTAGGTCCGCCTACGTGGCGCCACCACAAATTAGAATTCTCTGTTAATTTATTTATTTTCAAAACTAGTCTTCCCCTTTCATGAAAAGTTCTGACTTTTATGAAAAATTGCGACTTTAATGAAGAATTGCGACTTTTATGAAAAGTTGTGATTTTTATGAGAAGTTGTGACTTTTATATGAAAAGTTGCGACTTTAATGAAGAGTTGCGACTTTAATGAAAAGTTGCGACTTCTATGAAAAGTTGTGACTTTTATGAAAAATTGTGACATTTTCGAAGAGTTGCAAGTTTTCCAAATAGTTGTAACCTTTCTGATAAGGCACAATAAACATTTGTTCACACTACCCTTTGTTGTCTATAAATAGAGGAATTTCCTCTCATTTTAAAATAACGAACTCTGAACCTCTTCTTCTTCTTCACAATTAAATATTTGTGTACTTTGCTCTTGTTGAGTGGTTCACCGACACCATTGCTTATGTTACAGATCATGGTATGTATTTTTACAATATTAATTTATACTTATGTTATTAAGAAAAAATGATGTAATAATTTTCATTTTCCTTTACATTATTAATGTTTGTTACTACGTAATCTTGTATGTAAGATAATATAGTGTTTTAGTTTTAATGCCTGATAAGTTTTAAGTATTATTTTATAAATTTCGTGACATTAAATTTTTGCATGAAGCGCGAGTAATTTTACTAGTTACACATAAAATACAAATAGTAAAATTTAAATTTTCAAATCTTAATCAATAAATCTAATTTAATATTTTTAAAAAATCCTAAAAAATATTTTCTTAAGAAAAGTGTGAGGAATAAAGTAAAATAAAATGGATTGAATAAGTGTAATTACAACACAAATTGTAGCCACTAGAGAGAAAATAAATCAAAATTTTGTTACAATTAGTTGATGTCATTTTCATTTCATGTTTAATTTCTCCATGTGAATCAAATATTGATGCAAAGAAATACATGAAAATGATATATCAAAAAATAATGATTTGTGGTGGTTATTGAATGGATTTTCTTCACCACTTAATATGCTTTAATGGTCCTTCCCCTAATTAACCTCCACAAATAAAGTCATAAAGTTTATAGAGAGGAGTAGTCATTAGATTAGCACGACACTAATTAATATCCTCTCCGTTCAGTCGCCTTTGTTAGAAAACATTTTATTTTTAATGTGAGATTTCTTGGCGAAAATTTCAAATCATGCTTAAATGTAGATAATTAACATCGAATGAAAAACTCAAAAAAAAAAACTCCTTTCACTTTTATTTGTCCATTATATCATAAATATATTTTCACTTTTATCTATCACTTTAAGCTTATTAGAAGAAAAACATATACACATTTTCATGTTTTACCTCATCATTAATTATGTATTTTCCAAGAATTAAAATCACAATATTTATATTAATTATTTTTAAAAAGCGTGCAAAGTTTAAAGTGGACGGAGGGTGTGTTAGATTGTAAAGCTTGGGAAGTAATGATTAGATTAACGTGAGAACAAGTATAAAGATTTAGAATTAATTTTCAGAAAGAGCACGTCAACTCAAAAAGTGAGCATAATAATGTTTAAGGACATGGGATTAATTAACAACAAATTCTTTTTTTTCCCTAATCCAAAAGGAAGAATATAATCTATTATCTCTCAAATATTATGTGTGTGGTGTCAAATGAAAGAAAATAAACTCCTTTACCAAATTTAATAAAAAAGTTAAACAAAAGGAAATTCTTTTGTAAACTACCATTATCTAAATTTACGACACACCATTTTTTTTAATTGGGAGAAGAAAAAAGGAAATAAAGAAGGGATTATAATGTGGAGAATTGAATCTTCATCAATAAAGTGAGAGTTAAGATAATCAATTAACTGAGTTACTAAAAATTTTCTACTATACACCACTTAATATTCTTATACATAATTTATAACTCACCTCTAAATTAGCATCCAACAATCATTTGATACTTTTTAAATTATGTGTACTGAAACACTATTTATTTTCATTCAAAATTAAAAAGATAAAATACAACGTACTTATTATGAAACTCAGAGAATACTATGTTATTAAATTTGTNGATTTAATTGGAACAATGGTAGTAAATCCTAGACTCTTCTAATATATAGTAACTCAGAGAATACTATGTTATTAAATTTGTCTTTTTTTTTGTCGAGGCGTCTTTCATATTTTGTTGTGTTTGCTGACTGTGATGCATAACATCATTTATTTTTCTTTTCCCGCCCGATATCTAAAATCTATATTGGAACTTTGACTATGTTTGAATCGCATACACATTTAATAATAGTGCTTTTAATATAATTTTCTTCATATACAGAGCTTGAACTCAATAAGTAATCACATCACTCGCATAACATCATTTTTTTTATTTCCCATCTGATGTCCGAAGCACATTGGGTCCCCGACTAAATTCAAATGGTGCACTGAAAAGGCCTATTTTGGAGTGGGGCTTCCAACATGATTTTATCCATATTTAAAATTTAAACTCAAGACCTCTAATTAAGAGTGAAACAATTGTGTTACTGCACCATAACCTAACATCATTATTATGCCAGAATGGCTTGTTGGCCATAGATCTATCTGTAGATAGCTTTACATATGAACAGCTGTCACGTTGAAGAACATGCCACGTAAAGAGAAAGTCAACAAAACCAGTGCAAGGGCAGCTTCATTATGTTGACCACAAAAATGAGTTATCCACAAAACAAATTAGTATTTATTACAGAAATAAATATATATGTTGTCCAAATCCCACTTGTTCCACATAATATTATATCACCAGCTCCACTATTTTTATTTTTAATAATAATAAAAATAATTAAAAAGCACTATGAAGTTCAATTTTTGGTTACTTTTATTATTATTATATTATTATTTTATTTGTCTCTTTTTAAACTTTATAATGACAATTAATGTATTAGCTTTCGATCTCAAATTAGTTTAAGTTAATGGTATATAAATATTTTTTGTTAAAAGTTTTAGAGAGAAGTATTGAAAATATCTCTGAATTTGGTACAAATTATTAGTTTCATTCTCGAACTATTGACAGTCTTACTTAACTAACTTGAACTTAAATGCATCTCTGATCTACATTGATATTTTGTAAGGCTGTCAATAATTTTGAATTAAACTAATAATTCGTGTCAAATTTAGAGGTATTTTCATTACTTCTCTTAGACTATTTTGTTCAGTTTTTTGTTTCAGTATCAAATAATTTACCTTTTAACTTAGAAAATTATTTCACCCGTTTTTTTTTTATCATAGTTATATACTTATATTGAATGAACACAAAGTTTAAAGTGCTACATTAACTTCTCTACTGATCTGTATTAGCAATAAAAAAAGAGAAAATGATACGAATTTAAATTGTCTGGAAGTATTAAATAGACAATAATCAAATAACAAGATAGGATAATAATAACTAATAACGATAGATCTAGAAATTTAAAAGAAAGAATGAAAAAAGAGGGGAAGAGATTTAGATCAAGAAAGAAATGATAAACTAACAATTAAAAATGTTTAATTGATTGCTAATATATACAAATTAAGAAGAAAAAAAAAAGAAATGAAGCTTGAAGATTGGATATCAATTAAGGGAGATAGGTTCAAAGAATCACACGTTGGAAGGACATTTTGACGTAAATTGTCACGTAAAATGCTATATAGAATGGGATTTGTGATGTGGAATGTGTATTTTATTTGTTCAATTTTATACAAGTTTAAGCGTCTATTTGTGGACATCTAAAGTTGAAGAACATAAATATCAGTTGAGGCCAAAATAAAAGGTATATTTATATATTATGTCTAATTTAAAATTTGCATATTAAATCAATTTGATTTCTTGACAATTGTATAAATTGCTTTGCATACCATTATGATCATTAGAATAGTATTAATTCATGGAATAAAGAGCATCCCACTTTCACTATTTTTTCCTTTATATATTTATATTTTATTTTATTTTTTAAAAAAGGCCCAAAAGCTTCGATTCATGATTAGCTATCTTAAAAAGGTCATTATCGTTTGAAAAGCTTGAAAGGTTCTTTAAGAAATAAGATTAAGACTTTATCAACTAAATATTTTCTATGAAATACCTTTTCGAATAAATAATTCTCTCAACAAGAATAGAGAAAAAGATAAACCATAATATTTATTTCTCTCTGACTATTCATAATATTGTTTTATATTTATATCTTAAAAGAAATGAAATTCCAAAGAATTATTTGATGATGTTAACTAAAATCTAAATTTGTAGCCAAGTGTCAACTAAACTATATATGAGGTTTACAACATTTATTGCAATAAATTACTCCCTCCGTTCACTTTTAATTTTTATGTTGCGCTTTTCGAAAGTCAATTTAACTAATTTTCAAAACTAAATTAAATTACATATCGATATGATCAAAATATATATTTAGTTAAAGTTCTTATTATTTGACTCTAAAAAAAATCAATTAAAAATAGACTCAGGGAGTAAACATAAATGAAACTAATTACTCTGGCCCACAAAAAATTAAAAGCACTTAATTGTACATCAATATCTCTATCACTCTAGGTATATGTTATTTACTAGATACGAACCGAGTTTTATAAATGAATTCAATTGAATTTATCATCTTTAGTATATACAGAATCGAAAATAATAACAGGAAAAATAAAGTTTAACTCTTAATTTTTTTTTTTTGTATTTTCTTAAAGAATTTTAATTCTCTCACAATTGCCTAAGATTTAGAATAATTCCTCCGATGATAGAGTGGAACACTATTCTGCAATATTGAAAAGTAAAATTGCATAACTTCAACGAACTCAACAAATAAAATGAATCTTCTTCTTATTTTTATTCTTTAAAAAAAAAAGAAAGATACTTCTATATAATACCACAAACGCCCTCTTCTTCATCATCAACAAAAAAGAAATGAATCTGCTTCAATATTATTATTTTTTGCTCCATTTTAATTTTTTCTATTTTCCGATTCACATTACACCTTATCTTTTAAGTCTTGACCTTTAAAGAAACCCAAAATGTTTGTTTTATTAAATCAAAAGATTCCACTTTTGCCTATAAAAAGGCATGTTAGGCACATGCAACTGACCAGATGTGTGATGCTTATTTAAGTCTGTGCATACACATCAATCAATTTCTTCTTTCTTTTTCATCTTCTTAAATAATTGATAATTTGGTACATATACATAATCAACACTCTTACAACTATTTTAATTTAATAAAATTTGGCCATATATATATGATAGTTACCTTTGATAATAACTAAAGTATACACTCCTTGACGAGTTAACTTGTGATCCTTATACATGTTATTCATGCTTTTACAATCTCATATGGTATATAAAGTTTTCTGAAATCAAAAGTGGAGTTAGAATATTATCCTCTCCTATTTTAATTGAGTAGAAGGTTAACCAAAGAATCTTGAGAACTATTTTTGAAATTTCCTTATCCAAAATAATTGGTTGATTTTGGTGATTTAATTAAGTAGATAGCTTATGACTATATTGATAGGTCCACATGACTTCAAGAAGGGCATTGTCCTATAAAGATTAGTACTATTTTAAAGTGAGGCCACTTAGATAGTTGCTTTAACCAACTTCATGGCATCCTACCAATCAAGCATATGCACATGACATTTATTTAAATATTATTATAATATCATAATAATTATATTAAACTCAACCTAAAAGGACAATGACATATGTACGATACAAAGATATTTATTGTTTCTTGCTAAAATTATGTATTATTGAAAAGTTATACTCAAATAAAAAAAATTAAAATGAGAAAAATAATATTTTTATTAAAAGTAAAGAAAATAAATTTCATAGTTAGCATTTCACTTTTAAAAAATGAGAGAAATAATATAGAAAAGTAGAGAAAATAAATTTTTTAATTAGTATTTCATTCTTCTCTGTCATCCGACATATCCAATCCCACCCCAACTCATAATAACTCACACCCCCATCTCTATCTCACCTCCAATAGTATTTTCCTAAATTCTATATAAATATTTTGAAACGATAACTTCTACTCTTTACAAATTAAATATCAAATTGATATTAAGAGAAATGTTTATTTTTCAAGGAAATAGTTTTGTAGAAAAGCATTCAGTCGTACCAAACACACCTTAACTAGGATAAAATGAGAATTACCGTTAATTTATATTATAACTAAAAATAAATATTATTGCCTTTAAAAAAAAAGAAAAGAGAATATCATATAAATTGACAAAGAGAGTAGTATACACATAAACATATATTCAATTTTGAATTATTGTTTATTATCACAATGTATCAGTGAAGAAAATGAGATTTAACATTGATAACCATTTTCTGTGTTATTTTTGGAACCTCTCGACATAAAAAATGAGTTATTTAATTTTTATTTTTTCATTCTCTTTAAAATTCACCGATAAAAGAATAAATAAAAAATGAAAAAAAACGATAATTATTTATCTTATATATCTCATCTTTATTATATTTCTTTGTTTTTTCAATGGTCGCTTCATTCTTTTATAATAGGTTCGATTATGTGAGTATCGAATAACTATAGATAGATTGGATAGAAGAGAATATTTTTGTTTTAACCAATAATATTAAGCATTCCAAGAAACAAAATATAATTCATAATAATACTCCATTCGTTCCAAATAAATATCGCCCCAGTTTACCTGCAATAAGAAAAATAATAATGTAATTAGGTATAATTTACTAATTAATTATTCTTATTTATTAAAATGTTTCTTGAGAATTAAACGCATTATTAAGAAGCAATAATTCTTTAATATAAGGATATAGTTAAAAATAATCATTACTATTTTTATCTTAAATTTCTAAAGCAACATTTATTATGCTATAAATTTTTTTTCTTAAAATGATAGATATTTTAGAACGAATCGAAAGAAGTAGTAATATCAAACTTTGTATTTTCTTAGAGATTCACGGGGTACATATAATATAGTAATATACCTACCAATGTGATACATGTATGCAAATTCCAAGTCCCAAGCAGAAAGAATTTCCCATATTTCTTTTTTCCATATTTTAAAAAATAAAATAATAAAAACAAAGTTTTCCATTTAGCACCCTCAATGATTCTGAGTGATATGTATTTGGTCTCACTTTGCTATTTTGGATGATATTACTTTTGATAGTCATGCACTAGTGACAGTATCACAATTTCTCCGTTCTATATTAGTTGTCTATATTAGTAAATATAATCATAAATTACTTGTCATTTTATAAAATCAAGGTAAAATTAATTGAATTTTTCCTTTACTTTAACAAATATAATTTTTAAATAGTCTAAACAAGTTTCTTAAAATTCCAAAAAAATATCTTAAAGGGTAAATTAGTAAAACTATTCTTTTTATTTAAGATTTCTTGAAGAACATACAAAAAAAATATATGAATAACTAATACGAAACGGAGAGAATAGTATGTACTTAAATTTCATACACATTCAAATAGTGTCATACAAAATACGATAATAAATGTGTAATAGTAATTATTTGATTCAGGGCTCATAAGGAGTAATTAAGGTGATAAACTTTGTGAAAATTATAATTGAAGTTTGAGTTAAATAGATCAACTAAATGGGGACTTACATGCAATGCTCCTGGACCTGATGGAATATTGTCTAGTAAATTTTGTCAAATTTGTTGGGATATTATTAAGAATGATTTGCTATTAATGATATTTGTTGTAAAACAAGAGGAAAATGCAAGAATACTTGGACAAGAAAGTAAGGCAAAGTGTGATGGAAAGTATAAAGTTGAGAGCCTTATTTTAATCTCTTCAATTGTGTATTTCTTAAGGGTGAAGAAGACCCTTTTATAAGAGGTAGAAATCATTCGTTTACTACCTTAACCAAAATACGTTAGTAATCTTTAATTCTTACATTAGATTAATACATGCATTACGTTAGGTTGATGAAAAGAAACATCCATATTAAATGGATTTGTAACACTCCCCCTTGGATGTTTATAGATAATGTGCCTCGTTAAAACCTTACTAGGAAAAACCCAGTGGGAAAAAGCCTAGTGAAGGAAAAAGAGTACACACATCTTGTAATACGCATTGAGTGCTGCCTCATTAAAAACTTACCAGGAAAACCCAATGGGACAAAACCTTGGCTAAGGGAAAAAGAGTATAGCGCGTATTTTACTCCCCCTGATGAAAAATTTATTTGATATCTTGGAGACGACACATTCCAATCTTATATCTTAGCTTCTCAAATGTTGACGTTGGCAATGCCTTAGTGAATAAATCTGCAAGATTATCACTCGAACGAATCTGTTGAACATTTATCTCACCATTTTGTTGAAGATCATGTGTGAAAAAAAACTTAGGTGAAGTATGCTTTGTTCGGTCTCCTTTGATATATCCTCCCTTTAATTGAGTTATGCAAGCAGCATTATCTTCATACATTATTGTTGGAATCTTTGTTTGCACAGAAAGACCGCATAATTATAAAATGTGTTGAGTCATTGATCTTAACCATACACACTCACAACTGGCTTCATGAATGGCTATTATCTCTGCATGATTTGAAGAAGTAGCAACTATTGTTTGCTTCATCGAGCGCCATGATATAGTTGTAGCTCCATATGTGAATAAATAGCATGTCTGAGATCTAGCTTTATGTGAGTCAGACAAATATCCCGAATATGCATAATCGATCAATTCTGACTTGGATGCATTAGAATACAACAACCCCATATCAATTGTTCCTTAAAGATATCTGAATATATGTTTAACACCTTTTCAATGTCTTCTTGTGGGACATGAGCTGAATCTCGCCAATAAACTAACTGCGAAGCAAATATTTGGTCGGGTATTGTTGGCAAGGTACATTAGTGCCCCGCTAGCACTGAGATATGGTGTTTCATCACCAAGAATCTCTTCATCCTTTTCTTGAGGTCGGAATGGATCTTTATTTATATCAAGAGATATCACAACCATCGGGGTATTCAATGGGTGTGATTTATCCATGTAAAATCGCTTCAAAACCTTTTCAGTATATGTTGATTGATGGATAAATATTTCATTTGTCAAATGTTCAATTTGAAGGCCAAGACAAAATTTTGTCTTACCAAGATCTTTTATTTCAAATTCTTTCTTCAAACACTCAACAACTTTTGAAAGCTCTTTAGGAGTTCCGATGATGTTCAAGTCATCAACATAAACAAATATTATTACAAATTTAGAGTTTGACTTTCGTATAAAAATACAAGGACAAATAGGTCATTCTGAGACCCTTTCTTTAACAAGTATTCGCTAGGACGATTATACCATATTCGCCTGATTGTTTCAATCCATATAAGGATTTTTTAAGCTTTATTGAACAACCTTCTTTTGAATTTTTATATGCTTCATGTACTTTTAGTGCTTCAGGGATTTTCATAAAAATAATGTGGTCTAGTGAGCCATATAAATAGGTTGTGACAACGTCCATTAGATGCATTTCAAGCTTTTCATGAACTGTCATATTTATTAGATACCTGAAGGTAATTGCATCTACCAAAGGAGAATATGTCTCCTCATAATTAATGTCATGCCTTTGCGAAAAATCTTGTGCCACAAGTCGTGCCTTATATCTTACGACTTTATCATTTTCATTGTATTTTCGCACAAAAACCCATTTGTACCCCCACTGGCTTGACACCTTCAAGTGTTCGGACTATTGGTCCAAAAACTTCACGTTTTTCAAGTGAAGCCAATTTTGTTTGAATTGCTTCCTTTCATTTTGGTCAATCATTTCTCTGTCTATATTCATTGACAGATCTTGGCTCCAAATCCTCATATTGTTGCATTATTTCAACTGCAACATTATAGGCAAACATATTATCCACTACAATATTATTTCGATTCCACCTTTTTCTCGTCGAGAAATAATTTATAGAGATTTCCTCATTCTCATTATTTTCAGGTACATGGACCTCCTCTTTGGTGTCATCATTTATTATGTCTCGGAGCTCTTCATGATCAACTGCCTCCATATTATGATCATCTTGATAATTTATTCATTTTCTTTTTCAAGGATTTTTATCCTTGGAACCAATTGGTCTACCACATTTTAAGCGTGGTCCAGACTCATTTGCCTTAACATTTTGTCCTATCGGTACATCAACTCAAACTTGAGCATTAGCAGCTGGGATATATGATTTAGTAACCCGTGGAAGGTTAGTAAATGCATCCGGCAGTTGATTTGCAATATTCTGCAAATAAATTATCTTTTGAACTTCTTGCTCACATTGATTTGTTCGAGGGTCTAAATGAGATAGTGAAAGTGAATTCCAATCTATCTCATTTCCCAACTGTTTTTGTTCTCTCCCTAATGTTGGGTATACTGATTCATCAAAATGACAATTAGCAAACCTTGCCGTAAATAAATCTCCGGTTCTAGGTTCTAAATATTTTATAATAGAACGAGATTCATACCCAACATATATCCCCAACCTTCTTTGGGGACCCATCTTTGTGCGTTGTGGTGGAGCAATTGGAACATATACCGCACAACCAAAGATTCTAAGATGGGAAATGTTTGGCTCCTGACCAAAAACCAATTGTAATGGGGAGATGTCATGATAACTGATTGGCCTTATGCGCACAAGTGCCGCTGCATGCAAAATAGCATGCCCTCAAATTGAAATAGGCAACTTTGTTCCCATCAACAATGGTCTAACTATCAATTAAAGACGTTTAATCAATGACTCTGCTAAACCATTTTTTGTATGAACATGTGCAATAAGATGTTCAACTGTTATTCCAGTGAATAAACAATAATCATTAAATGCCTTAGATGTAAACTCACTAGCATTATCAAGACGAATTGTTTTTATTGCATAATTTGGAAATTGTGCTTTTAACCTTATTATTTGAGCCAACAACCTCGCAAAAGCCATATTGCGAGTTGATAATAAGCACACATGAGACCATCTTGTAGATGCATCTATCAAGACCATATAATATTTAAATGGTCCACAACCAGGGTAAATAGGTCCACATATATCACCCTGTATCTGTTCCAGAAATGCAGGAAATTCTACCCCAACCTTAGCCACTGATGGTTTGATAACCAATTTTCCTTGTGAACAAGCAGCACAAGAGAATTTCTTTAATTGAAGAACATTTTGGTTCTTCAAAGTATGCCCATGTGAATTCTCAATTATTCTGCGCATCATATTATAACCGAGATGGCCCAACCGGTCATGCCAAATGATAAAATCATTAGAACCAGTAAACCTTTTGTTTACTACGTCATGTGATTCAACCGTACCAATATTTGTATGGTACAACCCCGAAGAAAGTGCAGGTAATTTTTCATGCGCAGTTTTCTTCTCCGCATTTATTGTAATAATATAAAGGTATTCAACCTTTCCTTCATTCGCAGTCTCAACATGATAGCCATTTTGGCGAATAACCTTGAAACTTAACAAGTTTCTGTGAGACTTACTACAATACAATGCATTATCAATTATCAATAATGTTCCTCCAGGTAGTAATAAGGCTGCTCTTCCAGAGCCCTCAATCAATTTTGTACTACCGGATATTGTATTAACATATGCCTTTTTCATTATTAAATGAGAGAAATATTTTTTTTCTCTTAATATCGTATGAGTTGTGGCACTGTCCAGAAGACACATATCTCCATTACTCATCTTGGATCCAACTGAAGACTGAAAAATTTTATTTATCTTCATAAAAATAAAAATACATAATAAGAAGTACGAAACTTAACAAAAGAAAATTTAAGTACATGAACTTTAAGTAAGACATTAAAAACACATAATATTATTCATTTCCCAGTTCAATTATCAATCTTCAATTGTGATCCCCAAAAAAGTCCTCAGCTTCTAGATGAGTAATATCATCGAGCCCATCAAAAGCATCATCTTTCAATGCTAAATTCGCCTCAACATTCTCATCATATTTTTGAGAAGACCCTGCTTGAGCATCATCTTTGATAGTCAAATGTGACTCCACTCGGGCATTAGAAGAGGAGGCACCACCTTTATTCCCTTTCCTTTTAAAGGAATTTTGATACAGCCTGACAAAATGCTCAGGTGCCCGACATTCATTTTTCCAGTGACCTTTAAGGCCACAACGATGACAGTGATCGCCCTTGCCTTTTGAAGGATTATTTTGAGAACCTATATTGTTCTCCCTTTTGTTATGACCACCACCTTGACGATTATTATACCGTCTTTTGCCTTTGCCATGTCCACACGCATTATTATGGCCCTGATTATTTTATCTTATTTCAGACTGGCCATGTGCTTCTACCCTGTAAGCCTACGGTAATGGAGCACTTCCAGTGGGACGGGCTTCATGATTTTTCATTAAAAGGTCATTATGTTGCTCAGCCACCAGAAGGCATGAGATTAATTCAGAGTATTTTTTTAAACCCTTTTCACGATATTGTTGCTGTAATATCATATTGGAGGCATGAAAAGTAGTTAGTGTCTTTTCCAACATGTCCTCATCTTTTATAACTTTCCCACATAATTTTAATTGGGAAGTGATTCTAAATACAACAGAGTTATACTCAATTACGGTTTTATAATCTTGAAATCGTAAGTGCATTCACTCATAACGAGCCCTTGGCAATACAGTTGCCTTGAGGTGGTCATACCTCCTTTTCAAACCTATCCACAATTCAAGTGGATCTTTCACTGTTAAATATTCAACCTTCAGACTTTCATTAAGGTGACGACGAAGGAAAATCATAGCTTTCGGTTTATCCTGACTTGATGCCTTATTTCCTTCGATTATACAATCACCAAGACCCTTAGCGGTAAGGTGAATTTCAGCATCAAGTACCCATGACAATAGTTCTTTCCAGAAATGTCAAGTGCCACAAATTCAAGCTTTGACAAATTCGACATGATGAAAACTATCATAAAATAATTGAGTTAATATTATAATGTTGGTTTCTTTATAATAAATGATAAATTAATGTTCAAATGATAAAGTATAATATGATTATCAAATATATTATATGTTATATGCATGAACATTGAATGTCTCAAAAACATATAAACTAATGACGTATTGAAACAGTAGATTTAATATGTAATTTTAATTGTTCTACAATATTTATTATTAATTTCAATAGATATTAACGCCAAATTTTTGTAAGAGTTTCAAGTCATATTTAATACAATAATATTCTTCTTTATGACACACCAATATACTTATCATAATGTATGAAAATACTTACGAGTTATTTTAACTAGCATGCTATCATATTACTTAGTAGTTAATTTAGAGTTATAAGTTAGTAGCATATAAATAACATAACAATATAAACTTGAAACGTATTGATTATTATGCCTAGTAAAGTATCATAATAATAGCTAAATCAAGTTATATATGCAGTAATTAAATTATCAATCATAGATTTGTGCAAGTCCTATTAGAGATGTTATAAACAGATAAATGTATACCTGACTCTAAAAGAAAGTTGATTAACTTTTAGAAATTAATTTTGAATTAAGTAGGTCTCAGTTGGTTAGAGACTCGTGCTAATAACGTGTTGTAAAACAAGAGGAAAATGCAAGAATACTTGAACAAGAAAGTAACGCAAAGTGTGATGGAAAGTATAAAGTTGAGTGCCTTATTTTAATCTCTTCAATTGTGTATTTCTTAAGGGTGAAGAAGACCCTTTTATAAGAGGTAGAAATCATCCGTTTACTACCTTAACCAAAATACGTTAGTAATCTTTAATTCTTACATTAGATTAATACATGCATTACGTTAGGTTGATGAAAAGAAACATTCATATTAAATGGATTTGTAACAATATTTGATTCCTTTGTTGTACATTATTATCCAAATCATTTATAAGATTATGAATTATAAACTTTAAATACTAATATCTCCTTATCCAATTGATTTTATTGAAAAAAAATCAACTGCTAACAATATTCTTTTTGATACATGCATCAATCAATCTTATATAACGCAAGAAATTATATAGTGTTATGAAATTTGACATGACAAAAGCATACGATAGAATGGATTGAGAGTATTTATAAATATATTTAAGAAAAATAGAATTTTCTGAAATATAAGTAAATAAAGTAAACAGAATCATTATCGATATGTGATATTTTATTTTTTTAAATGGTTAAGAGCTTCTTCAAATCTACCAAAAGCATCAAATATGGTGATCATTTGTTTCCTTCTTTGTTGGTGTTGAGTTCTTGTCAAGATTGATCAACAATATGTTAGATGAGAACTTTGTTAATATTAGAGGCCTATTTAGAGTGCAACAATATAATATTGCTCACTTCTAATTGCCAACTATAGAAATAATACAAAATCAAGATAATAAGAGATAGAGAAATAGCCAAAACATTTTTAAGGGAGTGAGCGATTTTATTTCTCTTTAAATTGATGCAAGATTGAAATGTCTTCTTATTTATAAATGAAATATAAGTTGTTTTGTAAGCTGCTTGCTTGATTGCAAGCTTATCTTATTACAAACTTATCCAATTACAAATTTATTAAATTAATTGTGTGTTTAAATAAGTATCCACATTTATAACATTTCCCTTTTTTGTTGCTATCCCTCCCTCCCCCCCCCCGCCCCCCACCCACCCATTTTTGGTTGTTGTTTCTCACATTTTAGATGGCTTCAATGTGAGGCGCAGTTTGTTTTAAGCATAATATATATATATCTCTATTTCATAGTCATAGTTAATATTACTGTAAAGTAATTTATAATATTTTCGATAACTTGTATTTTAAGGTATTATTTTTTTTCCCTTTAATCAATTAGAGAAGGTCAATTAGAAAAATTCAACGAAGAGATAAATTACTTATCCAATAATGTCTATGAAATAAATTACTTATTAATAATTTAATCCTAAAATTCTCTTGATATTTATTAAATTGATAACTTCATTTAATATTTTAGTTTTAACTTTCAAATTTGACATTATATTATAACAAAGTTAATTTATTCCAAATAATTACTTTCTAGCCCTCTCTCCCACCCAATCTCCCCTCTTACCTAGAAATTAAAATGATTCAATTGCACTTCTATTATTTTTCTTAAAGAATCATTAGAATAAGTTAATATTAATTAACGCCTTAATTAACAGATAAAAAGTCACAATATCCAAGCTATTAAAGGGGGTGAATAAATAATAAAATCTTTTTAAAAAGTAAGATTTTGGAGTTTTTCTTTGAATATGTTAGTTTTATATACATAATATGTGACGATCAATATTTTTAATCAAGGATTTCAGATTCAAGCTTTTGAAAAATAAAAAAAATCATGTTGAAAGTGTTACTTTTAAAAAAACTAAACCTTAGAATCTAAATTTAATCGCGTATAACTACAAATATTAAACAACATATGAAAAAAATTGTGCTAAGCAAAAGTTAGTCAAATAATCCTATGTTACAATGAGTTTAGTCAATTCAAGAATTTTCCACAAATTACAAGTGTTAGCTACCTGAAGTCACTCTTTTTTTAGTCCAAATTATGACCTCTTTAGACTTTTTATCAAGATTACAAGATTCCCCAATTTAGCAACCAAAAGATTATATTTTATTAAAAAAAGTGAAGTAACTATAATTTTCTTCAGGTGTTTTAGGAGAAAAAATTAAAATAAATCAACTACTTTACCAAATAAATATACTAAATTATTAGTCTTAATCCAAAACGCTCCCTAACCACTAAATGTTAGCAAAAAATCTTGTTAATATATATAACTGTAAAATCTAGTGAATATATTCCAGTGGGAAATTGTGTCCTTTTCACCCCCAAAGAAAAGAAAATTATTAATATGGTCCCCAAAGTTTTATGGATAGAAATTTTCTAATCCAAATTTCCCTATTTCCTCTCTCTCTCTCTTATACAAAACTTGAACATACAGTAGTAGAGATATTCCATCTTCTTTACCTTTTCTCTCTTGTTGGGTGTTTCCAAGATCTGATTTTTACTCAATTTCTCTCTCTAAAAATTGTATCTTTAGCATAGTTATTAACAGTTTTCAATCTTAACATTGTTGTATGTGCATTTCTAGATCATTGACAACTGTTGTTTGTTTGTTGAACTTTTTCTATTTAGTGGAGTACTTTTATTTACAGCTATATCCCAAATTTGTTGTCATACAGTGCCACCCACAAACTCTTTTTTTACTCATATTGGATCTTGAAAGCTGTACAAGGTTTTCCCATTCTTTACCCTTTCTGCCTGTTCCTGAGATTTGGGGTTGTTTTTGGGGTTTGAACTGTAAGATTGTTTGTGGGTGTTGTCTGAATCTGATCATTTGTGTGGTTACTTTTGGGTTCTAGGTATAGTTTTTGATCTATAGGGTGGAAGTCAACTTGGTTGAGTTACTTTTTTTGGATAAGATTCTTGACCTTTTTGCTTATTGCTAGCTGTTGTTTGTGGTTTTGATGCTTGCCACCTGAAGTATGCAGCCTGATCAGCGAAAAAAAGTAAGGGTCTTTTCAAATTTGTCAGCTTGGATACTAGTTGAAGCTATAAGTAGTATGGTAGAATCAGTTACAGTACTAACCTAGTTGTCACAACCATTTAGATTTGTTGTTCCTTTACTCAGTAGTAATGGTTTTTGATTGTGGGTTATTATTAGCTTTAGAAAATTGACTTAATAACGCGATCGTCTGATTGAGAACCAATTTAAATTTGGGCAATCAGTTATCTGGTAAGGTATGCGTATGCTCTACCCTCCCAAGACCCCCCCTTGTGGGATCCCACTGTATGTTGTTGTTGTAGTTATCTGGCTTAGGACAATTGGTTGGAGGATTGATATGTTGAGAGTTGTATAATTTAGGAACCTAGTTAAGCGGTGACTGGATCTTCTTTTCAGGCTTTGATATGTGGTGAGGTTTAAGGCTAATTGACATATTAGACCTAATAAATGTTGTACTGTGGTATTGTGCAAGTTTAATTCTATGATCCAATTCTATTGATAAACAGTTGTGGGGTGAATCAAATATATCGACTTATACAGTTTTGATAAAAAAGAAATCAGTGAATTCCTCATAGCTTGTGCAGGTTGGAATAGCATAGCTGCACACTTAAAAACATTCCTATTAAGATATCACGTGTGTAGCAATTGAATTATAGTAATAAGATCCATTTTTGACAAATCTTATAACCCATCTTATGAATTATAATATGAATATGCAGGGGTCTGGAGATGTAGATTTCTTTACTGAATATGGTGAAGGGAGCCGATACAAGATAGAGGAAGTTATTGGCAAAGGTAGCTATGGTGTAGTATGCTCTGCGTATGATACCCATCTAGGGGAAAAAGTTGCAATCAAGAAGATAAATGACATCTTTGAACATGTCTCTGACGCCACACGTATCCTTCGTGAGATCAAGCTTCTTAGGCTTCTTCGGCATCCAGATATAGTGGAAATCAAGCATATATTGTTACCTCCTTCTCGGAGGGAATTCAAGGACATCTATGTTGTCTTTGAACTCATGGAATCTGATTTGCATCAAGTCATTAAAGCAAATGATGATCTGACGCCGGAACATTATCAATTTTTCCTTTATCAGCTTCTTCGAGGGCTAAAATATATACACACAGGTTGTATGCTGGCTACAAGATTGTGCTTTAATTACTATGACTTTCTTCCACAAAGGCCATATTTATGTTTTTCCAATTCTAACAATGCCTCTATGTTGGAATATTATGCAGCCAATGTCTTTCACCGTGACCTGAAACCCAAAAATATATTAGCAAATGCTGACTGCAAGCTTAAGATCTGCGACTTTGGTCTTGCAAGAGTGGCCTTCAATGATACTCCTACAGCTATATTTTGGACTGTATGCTTCTTAATGCTCTGCATAAAACTTTTAACTTCGAAAATAGTTCTATTAATGAGATTAGAGGAACATGGAACATCTAACATCACCTGTTATTTGTTCCTGTAGGATTATGTTGCCACAAGGTGGTATAGGGCTCCTGAATTGTGTGGATCATTTTTCTCTAAGGTGTGAATATACACTTTTCTGCTTTGGATAATTATTCTGATTTCTTGATGAATTAGCTATAATTTTCTTCATTTTATTATGATAACAGCACATTCTAAGATCAGTTTATTGTGATTTGTCCTCAGTATACACCAGCAATTGATATATGGAGCATTGGATGCATATTTGCAGAGCTATTGACTGGGAAGCCTCTCTTTCCGGGTAAAAATGTGGTTCACCAATTAGACTTGATGACCGATCTGTTGGGCACACCCTCCCCAGAATCCATTGCCAGGGTAAGTCCCTACTTTTTCCCTGGAACTCAAGATGGTCTACTCTGATAGTTTTGTGGCTAATATATGGTTGCTATGTGCCTATAGATAAGAAATGAAAAGGCTCGGAGGTATTTGAGCAGTATGCGTAAGAAAAAGCCTGTACCTTTCTCCCATAAGTTTCCACATGCAGATCCCCTGGCACTTCGTTTGCTAGAAAGGATGCTTGCTTTTGATCCTAAGGATCGTCCTAACGCAGAAGAGGTACAAATACACTAGCTCTATCTGTTTCCACAAAGTTGTATTATTTGTGACTCCAGCTCCTAATTGGGCTTTTTTCCTTGTTCAAAATTCAGGCTCTCGCAGATCCATATTTCAGAAATCTAGCCAAAGTGGAAAGAGAACCTTCTGCTCAACCAGTTACAAAAATGGAGTTTGAATTTGAAAGGCGAAGGATAACAAAGGAGGATGTGAGGGAGCTGATATACAGAGAAATTCTTGAATACCACCCAAAAATGTTGAAGGAGTTCTTAGAGGGGCAAGAACCAACAAGTTTCATGTACCCAAGGTACATTTATCTCAAACTGAGTTTTTTTCTTGTCTTTGAACCTGTGTATTGCATGGTTTTCTCCACATTCATACCTCTTATTTGCATGTGCATGGCAATGTGTTCATAGCACATCTGTATAATATGTTTTAAGTTTCAGTGTGGCATCTTAGGTGGCATGGCCACAATTTCGTGTTTTTCCTTAGAAAGGTGGATAGAGTTGAAAAAGTTTCATACTTCTACTTAAGCTCACGTCCTTCACATGAAGTCTTCTCTTTCTTTCTGCTATTTCCTTGGTTAATTATAGTGCTGAACTCTTCCATTTGGTATGAATGGGAACCTCCATGTTTTTCCTTTGATTAAAAGTTAATTAATCAATGTAGTTCTGGGGTAAACTGCTTTACCAGTATTGTGAATCAGGGCAGACTTCTTGTTCGTTTCTCCTCCTTGGGGTAGTTCAGAGTTCGAAGGAACTCTTAACTTCATTTCCATGTTAGTCAAACTTTTGAGAACTCTTTTAATGTAGGATTAATGGGAGTGATTCTGGTCTTGTTTTCTTTGACATGTTAATGGGTAAATTTAGATTTCTTGTACTCTAGGAAGGTCTTGGAATGAAACCAACCCCGTTCGATATGACGGTATGCTTATTGTTTTATATTGAAGGTAGCCATCTGTATCTATAAACTTCCCATACTTGGATGTGGTAGTATCTTGGTCAACCCTCATTTTGCCGATCACATGAATTATGATTCATCTGCCTGATAAAGAAAATAGCATGGTTCATCTGACATTGCTTGAGAAAGATGTAGCCAACTTTAGAAGCTTACAAATGGAGGGGAAATATGGCACTTTGACTTAAGTTTTCTTATTATCTCAAGAAGTTAAACTTGATACTATCATAGGTATGCCCAAGAATGACTGGTGTACAGTGTACTTGGTACTCTCCTTGATCAGTCATGTCAAGCTTATTATTAAAAATATGTTCTATTATCAAGCCTCATTCAGACTGCTTTTAACCCACTAGAGAACCTTCCTCTAAGAGAAAACTATCATTTCTGGCTTAATTGTGTATGCATGCTTAGCTAGCTGCATTACAAAATCTATGGAGTGAGGCAATGGGTGAATGAGAAACTTTGGTGGCAACCATAATATTCTGCTATGGTACATATCAGCGATCACTTGATCTTATATCAATAAGCTCATTATTACTTATAAAAATCTAATTTTTTTTTTTTTGATAACCGAGAAATCCGTCTGTGACCCGCCCTTTGGACTAATCACAAAGTGCTATTTACTGTTGTTCCTTTTAAGAAACATAATTGGTTTCATCGCTTGACTGGAGCCAAAAAGGATTACTTATAGTTTCTTGTGTCACTCGCCAGTGCCGTTGACAAATTCAAGAAGCAGTTTGCATATCTTGAAGAGCATTATGGCAAAGGAGGCACTGCTGCTCCACCTGAGAGGCAGCACTCATCATCCCTGCCTAGGTTAGTCCCTGGCAGTCATGCTGGTTGATCAAATCCTTTCTCCTTTGACCATTTTTTATTCTTTTCCTAGTTTTTCTAACAAAAGGAGTGCCCTGCAAGTTTTGGCTATCAGACATTTCTCAATTATTGCACAACTTTAGCCACTGATAAATTATAGATACAGGGCTTGTGTATTATATTCAGACAATTCAGTGCAAAATCCAGTTGAAGTTGCAAATGATCTTTCTAAGTGCTCTATCAAAGAAGATGAGAAACCACAAGCGGACCGGAGTTCAATGATCCCCATGACAAGGCTGCCTCTACAAGTTCCTCAGAATGTTCAAGGTTTGATTTCACTAGTTTATTAACACTTCTAGTAGGGTCCGACAGTTGATCTCTTTTCATATTTTAAATGCTGGAAGTATGTTTTCTGATAGGAGTACTAATGTTTCTGCTTTAATTGTTGCCATCAATATTCAAATGGTTTTATTTTTCTGAGAGTAGTATTCAGTCTCTCTTTTGATCGTCGCCAGCTATATTCAAATGAGTAGAATTCCCTTTTTGTATTGATGATGGTGTATGCACTCATGATTATTTTCTTCCATCTGCATTATGGGGTAAGACATATTGGGATGCTGCAGTTCCTTGCGAATTTGAATGAATTAGCATATGCAATGATTTGTTGGATATCTACGTGTAAAACCTGGAAAAGACATGTTAAAATTTCTGTCTTGCCAAATTGTGAGCACAGAAGTAGTATTCCCCCGTCTCAGGCGACAAGTTTTCCTTTTGGAATGATCCAAAATGTTGGCTATACTAGTATTTATGAACCTTTCTTATGCTGTTTAACTGTGTACTTGTATATATTAATGTTTTCTCCTACTCCAAAAATGTACAATTGAATCACTTGGAGTAATCCAATTCGTTAGTTAACAATGTGTAATATTAGTAATTTCATGGTATTAACATTCTTTCAAGGACTATATTGTCTTAGATGTTGGAAATAGTTTTTATAGTGTTTGAAAAATATAACTTTGAAGTATTAGATGTTGCTGAAGTGTGAAGTGTTAGCACATTATATTTTGGAGGTTGTCAGATGTTTGGGGTGATTTAAGTGTAAGTTTCCTAGGCAAACTATTTAAAGACCTTTTGACTTCTGCCAACTCATCTTTTATTTGTAATTGAAAATAAAGTCAGAGATGGTGGTGTCCGCAGACATTTTTATCATGAAAGACTTAGTTATTGGTTTATACATTTGCTTCTAAGTTTCTAGTCGGTGCATTTGCATGAACACGAAATGTGAGTGTTAGTAGAGATTTCTAATCTGACAGCCTGATAATTAATGATTCGGGTGTGTTTGGTATGACGGAAAATGATTTCCTTGAAAATACTTTCTTGGAAAATAGGTGTCTCTTTCTTATTTTCTAGTATTTGGTAAGTAAGCAAAAAAATATTATCCTAGAGCAATTATATGTTGTCTAGCAAAACGTTATGGAGGTGAGTAGGAATGGGGGGTGGGGTTTCTAGGGTGACGGAAGTGGGATGGTCAAGGGGGGTGAGCAGTGGCGGAGCTAGAAATTTTAATAAGGGGGTTCAAAATTTGAAAAAGTAAACCACGAACTAATCGAAGGGGGTTCGACATCTACTAGTAGATACGTAAAAAATAATGTTAACCATGTATAAATAGTAATATTTTCCGCCGAAGGGGGTTCGGATAACCCCCTAACTCTATGCTAGCTCCGCCCCGGGGGTGAGGGTCGGGTGGGTGGGGAGGAGCAACAAACTTGAATGTCACTTATGCAACTTGTTCTCCCTACTTCCATTAGGGAAGTCATTTTCCTCATTTTTAGGAGCTTGTTTTCCAAACATTTTGATTAACCAAACATAGGAAAATTGGAAAACATTTTCCTCCATACCAAACACACCAAAGTGTTGGTAAGTTCTCTGACCTTCTCTTTTGTGATGAGGAAAAGAGAATTTTATGAAAAAATAGCAACAAGGAGGTGCAGAAACCGACTGCATCAGGATTTACAAAACGCATCAAGACACCTTGGGGGTGGGTTGGGGGGGGGGGAGAGAGAAAAAGAGAAATGTCTCTTAAATATGATTAATAGAATACAGTCATTAAAAAAGAAAAAAATGTCTCTTAAATATAAGGAGTCCATGATTTTAACAAGTCTCCCATCACACTGCTCATACTTCTGTTTTTTTTTGAGGCATTCTTTCTTTTTTAAAGACCGTGTACTCTCTTCTTTACATTTTTTGGTTCTTCCTATTATTTTTTATCAGTAAATAAAGGAATTTTACTCAAATGATCAGCACTAAGTTGGTGATGTTTATGACTTTATGGACATCTAGAAAGCAAAAGTATAAACTAATAGAGAGTACAGTTTACAAAGCTCTGATATACTTGCATATTATACACCCCATAATGTACTGTTACTGTGTAAGTGAATCCGACTCCGTGTATTGTCACCTGCACCACTCTATTTGTAGCTCATTCTGAATTAACTCTTTGAAGTGTCACTAAGGATGAAGTCAGTTGCAATGGTGAGAAATTCTATGTCAAGTCCTGTTCTTCTCTGGCTCATTATTATTATTCTTATTAATGAAAAACAGATATAGATAGAACTGATACATGATGGCCTAGTGTGCTCACTCCCTATTTGTATAGGAGAGATACATTGCTTAAGCGATACCAGGCTGCTTTAGAATGTAGTGCCATTACTATGTTATTAAGAGGAGAATTTGTCAGCAGGTGGTGCTGCAAGACCTGGGAGGGTGGTCAGCTCAGTGTTGCGCTACAACAACTGTGGAGCAGCAGCGACAGCAGCAGAAGTCATTGAACAGCGAAGAATTGCAAGGAACCCTGGTGGTCCGACTCAATATCCCATTTCCAATACTTCGTACCCTAGAAGACATCCCAGCTGTAAAAATGAAAGGGGTGAAGATAGTACTGAAGTTTCAAATGGGGTGCAGCCAAAACCTGAACAGTACATAGCAAGAAAAGTAGCTGCAGCACCAGGTGGACCTGGTAATCAATGGTATTAAATTTGGAATCTCCGATCAGCCATGTTACACTAAGCTTTCCATTTTCCCAAGGATGGTTCTCATAAAACACACCATATGCAAGCTAATTTGACTGTCAGCCGTAATTTTCTCACATAATGCCAAGTTCAGGATTGCTTGGTAATTGATGCGGGCACATGAACTTGAAGAATCCCAGTGTGATTTTGGTTGGTTGGTTCAGACATCTATGTACAACTCGTTACTTATATTTGTCCTCTGAAGTTTAAAAGGTTCGGCATGGATTCTCCTCCATGGGCAACTCTTGTTCTGTGATCTCGATAGAAATGGAAGCAAGTGATAAAGATGGATGTTGGCAGCTGATGACATGAACTACTACTGATATCAGTTTACCTCTACATGTTTGTTCTTTTCCCCTCTCCCTTCATTCTTTGCAGAAAAACTGTAGAGACGCTTTATACTTTTGTTAATGACTAAGACATTGATGATCTTAACGTGTAACCTATGACATTCTTTATTAAATAAGGACCTCTATGTTTCTGATGTTCCTGCACTCTGTAAAGCAGAAGAGGGACATGAAACTTTTGATTGAAGCATCACCGATTCTCTGGAACATGGCTTTTCTTGTCAATCCCTCTTTTCGAGCCATTGTTAAGTTGGATCAATGCAACACTAGATACATGTTGCGATGTGGATCCCTCTTTTTCCGTTAACAACTTTTGAATTTATGTTGTATGGGCTGATTCGAATTGTATCCAGAAGTGCAAGTGAAATATGGACTAAAATAAGAGTAAAACACAATAAATGCTTGTAAATCAGTAGTAGTAGAAGCAGTAACATTGAGTATCAGACTCTTCAAGCATAACATACATCACCATTTGCAAAATCTCAACTCCATTATTTCAGCCATGATCTGATAAACTTCACATTTACAATATTGACATGAAAGTCCACCCTTCTCTTGGCTTCCTTTTGCTCATCATCAGTACTATACTCTATCGTCGTTTGATTTTCCTTTCTCGTATCCATTATCATCTTCAATATTGCAAAACTTTTTAGTAAGATTCATATCTATCTACACACTTTTTCAATCTTCATTGAAATAATGGCCAAACATTCCCAGAAAATTACAACAATTTTAGCAAGGTGAGGGCTACCAAATGCTGAACCAACAGCCATCTAATATTTTATCCAAAAAAAAAATTAGCCTTTGGAAGTAAATATCCCACACTGGAGAATGAAGAGAGTTGTGGGGTTGGTAGCTTGAATAAATAATGTAGGCTGTGGGCTTTGAAAAAACATGATCCTTCAGGCAAGTTTTAATGGGATGTGATGAGTGGTCATTACTCGCAATAAAATATGCGAGAAGAGCGTTCCAGCCCAGCCTGGTTACGACAATTTGGGCGCTCTCATTTTTACCAATCTGATCCCTCTGCTTGAATTTGCCCCTCCCAAACTTTTTTTTTTGTTTTAACTGTTTGTTTTTGTATTCTTTTTTTCTTCTTTATTTTTATTTTTATTTAATTTTACTTTCTCTTATTATTTCCATTATTATAATCTTCTCCAATACTATTACTTTTACTTGTTACCTCTGTTTATTATTTTTTAAAATAGATTTTTATTATATTAAGAAAAGATATTAATCTTTTTTCATGTTTTATCCTTAATATTAAATACTTAGTTTGAAAAATAAGTATTTAATGTTGAGCCTTGAGTGTAAAACATGAAAAAAGTTTATTGTCTTTTGTTAATACGTCAAAAGTGACGACTAAAAATGAAAATCTATTTTAGAAATAAGTGACAAGTAAAAGTGAATGGAAGAAATATTTTTCGAATCTTTTTTCAAGACATCATTTAACGGGGAATAGTTAGGTAAAATACCTTATCAATAATTATTTTTTTAATGAGTGTCAAATCAAAGTGTGACAAGTAAAAGTAAACGGAGGGAATATCATTTTAAGCCCACCTCTCTTATATACACCGTAATTCTAGAGATTTTACAATCCCTTTTCTTTTCCTATGAATCAAGTGTGCTTAATTCCACATCAATGGCCCTCTACTACTCATTCCACTAAATTCAGACCTACAAAATTTATTAATTTTAATCAAATAAATTCATAAAGCTCATTGAATCATTTTCTTCTGTCTATTAATTTTAATAAACAGGGATTGTTGTATTGCAAACTTAATAAGTGTTTGTGATGTACAAGTAGTTACTTGCACAATTCCCTAAAAAACCTAGTTTCAACTTTTAAGAAACTCAAAGTAATAAAATTAGAAAAGAAGGGGGAAAAGGTAACTTATAGGATAAAATTTATGATTATTGGTTCGATTCAATCCATTTTAAATGGGTTAATTATTCAAGGAAAAATTAACTAACTACGCATCATTTATTATCATATTTTCCTTGCCATTTCAGAAAATATCAAAAATTCTTTTTTTTGCTCCTATCATTCCTTTTTTCGGATACATTAATTTGAAACCTCCTACTCATGATTTTCCTTCATTTTTTCACTCCACAATTTTTTCCACAGTTACTTTCATTAATTTATTTTTAAATTTCAAATCTTTTCTCTTTTTTTATATCAAAATATTTGAATTAAGTGAGCGTTTGATAATAGATTTTATATCAGATTTTAAAAATCTATCCTAAAAAGAAAAAGTTTCAATTTCACTTATAAAATTTTTTAAATTTTTTCCAAGTAGAAGTGCATGTCCAAATAAAATTTCAAGTTTTAAAAATCACAATTTTAAAAACTCAATTTTTTAAGTTTCAAATTTCAAAATCTACAACAAACCAAAGCTCAATATCCATGGATACATTTTAAACCTTGACTATAGCTCGTTAATGACTTGCTCATTTGCAAGATTTCCAAAGAGTGCATTTATGAGAAAATTAGAAATGGAAAGTGACCATTCAATAATTTTTTATTATTAGCCTTTAAGGCAGGAGAGTTACTCCTCCAGCTGGGAATCCTCCAAAATTTCTTATAAATCCTAACTTTCAAAAATAATGTTTATCCCTTCCTTATTTCACTCCACAAATCCCTTTCTATTTTTAGTCACACAATCTTAGCAATTATTTTCTCATTCACGTTTAATATTTAAAATCATTTTCTTAACTGTCAAAACTATTTCAACTTCAATTTAGGTACCTTTTTCATTGTCTCTAACTCTATGTTCATCTTTTGATTTTTTGTTTTTTTTTTTTGTTCTTGAAAACGTTGATACATAATTTAATCTTGGATCTTAAATTAATCTTTATTAGTGTTATTACTAATTCGATATATCACTGCTACAATTCTTTTTTTTTCTATGCATATGATACTTAATTTTCAATGTATCTAGTTTATTTTGATAAGGCACTGTGTATCAAATTAAGTATCTTGATACATAAATACGTAAAAATTGATAATCTTATTTTATCAAATACATTATTATCAACTACAAAATGATACATTTATAAATACACTTTATTTTAGCTTACATACACCTTCATTCACAACCTTATTGTATCAGATACATTAATATCAACTATAAAATAATACATTATATAAAAAATGTATCTTATCAACTTGAAATCTTCCACAATTGTATATTTATCTTTCAAGGCAAACAATGTATCTTTTTTCAGAATCATAAACTAAATAAAGATACTCAGATGATGCAACAACCTGTTAACATTAAAGAAATTAGTGATACATTCCATAAAACAGTTATTTCTATGAATCAATCACAAACAAACAAACAACTAACTTATACTTAATATCATGTACAAAATATAACTATAATCTGATGCATACCTTCATTCTTGAACATTTTGATGCTTTTACAACAAATTACATGTACAACATATCATTTATAAAGTAGTATTTCACAAATACAGCAAGATACCAAAATAGTAATGTATCATGCTAAATATTTGGTCATGATACAATAATTTAAATTAATACTACATGTATCACACAATAATCTATTTATCTCTAAGCAAACACTTTAAATGCAAAATTACTTATTTAATGTATCTAATTAATAGGAGTATAGTACTTATCAATTTATACAAGATACATAAATACTAATGTATCACAATTGTATAGTCATCTACACAAACAAAAAATCAAATTAACAACACAATATATGTAATTTCATACCTCCGATTGTCAGATCTATTTTACTATGAAATTAAAACTCTTATCTATTTTATACATTGCAAATCGAGGCTCATATTTTTTCCATATTCTTGAATGTCAGATCTTTTTTCTCTTCAGATTCTTCATTGTCTCAGGAAAATCAAAATATTTATGATGTATCTTCTCAATTTTTTTTTGATAATGTTGAATCAAAATTTAAAGGATCTTCAACGAATTGGGAGAAGAAATTTGAAATTCATCATTTATGTATCGTTCATAACTCACCTTGTTTTCCCAGATTCTTGAATGTATTTATCACGTATCATCTATTGTTTTCGACTTTTTTAATCTATTACAATTTAGGTAAGAATTGAAAGAAGAAAATTTGAGTTGTATGAAGCTAGACGATTTGGAATAGAATTGAGCGAAGAAATTTGAATTTTGAATTGAAGGTGGATCATGGGTGGATTTGAAAGNTGTTATTACTGATTTGATACATCACTACTACAATTCTTTTTTTTTCTATGCCTATGATACTTAATTTTCAATGTATCTAGTTTATTTTGATAAGGCACTGTGTATCAAATTAAGTATCTTGATAAATAAATACGTAAAAATTGATAATCTTATTGTATCAGATACATTATTATCAACTACAAAATGATACATTTATAAATACACTTTATTTTAGCTTACACACACCTTCTTTCACAACCTTATTGTATCAGATACATTAATATCAACTATAAAATAATACATTATATAAAAAATGTATCTTATCAACTTGAAATCTTCCACAATTGCATATTTATCTTTCAAGGCAAACAATGTATCTTTTTTCAGAATCATAAACTGAATAAAGATACTCAGATGATGCAACAACCTGTTAACATTAAATAAATTAGTGATGCATTCCATAAAACAATTATTTCTATGAATCAATCACAAACAAACAAACAACTAACTTATACTTAATATCAGGTACAAAATATAACTATAATCTGATGCATACCCTCATTCTTGAACATTGATGCTTTTACAACAAATTACATGTACAACGTATCATTTATAAAGTAGTATTTCACAAACACAACAAAATACCAAAATAGTAATGTATCATGCTAAATATTTGGTCATGATACAATAATTTAAATTAATACTATATGTATCACACAATAATCTGTTGATCTCTAAGCAAACACTTTAAATGCAAAATTGCTTATTTAATGTATCTAATTAATAGGAGTATAGTACTTATCAATTTATACAAGATACATAAATACTAATGTATCACAATTGTATAGTCATCTTGAAAACACAAACAAAAAATCAAATTAACAACACAATATATGTAATTTCATACCTCCGATTGTCAGATCTAATTTACTATGAAATTAAAACTCTTATCTATTTTATACATTGCAAATGGAGGCTCATATTTTTTCCATATTCTTGATGTCAGATCTTTTTTCTCTTCAGATTCTTCATTGTCTCAGGAAAATCAAAATATTTATGATGTATCTTCTCAATATTTTTTTTTGATAATTTTGAATCAAAATTTAAAGGATCTTCAACGAATTGGAAGAAGAAATTTGAAATTCATCACTTATGTATCGTTCATAACTCAGCTTATTTTCTCAGATTCTTGAATGTATTTATCACGTATCATCTATTGTTTTCGACTTTTTTAATCTATTACAATTTAGGTAAGAATTGAAAGAAGAAAATTTGAGTTGTATGAAGCTAGACGATTTGGAATAGAATTGAGCGAAGAAATTTGAATTTTGAATTGAAGGTGGATCATGGGTGGATTTGAAAGAGAACTGAAAGAAGAAAATTTAAATTTTAATTTGATTGAATCTTTTTTAAGATTTGGGAGAAACTGAAATCAACTTAGATTACGTAATTTGGGGATCTCATATTCTCTTTCCTTTAAAAGTGTAACTAAATTTGTTTTAACGTATCAGATTTAGTGTATCAAACTTGTTTGCTATGTATACAGATAACATTGATTTTGAGGGATTTTTGTAAATTGAAAAAAAATAGAGATAGAATGTAATTTATGTAGGTTATACATTTTTTCTTCTTAAACCTCACCACCCGAAATAGGTCTAGACCTGAGCTGAGATCCGACCATGACTCAAACTCAAATTTTGATTTCTCAATCTTGACTCAGAACCATTCATTTTCCAGCAAAATATTTTCTAGGAAAACATGAAATTACATACCAAACACACTTTAACAGGATAAAAAGAATAAGAAAAATAATCTTAGTAACCTGACCACTTATTTCTTTACCTAATAAATAAAAAGCAACAAATAATACGGATAATGTGCATAATATTCATTGGGTTTATCCATTCCAAATATGGTATAAGTCGGATATTTCATCCATCTCCTCCTGACTCATTTTCGATCCGCCTGTTTGCCATGGGTATGTGAACAAAATGGAAACCAGAAATCATCATCAATCATACATGAAAACCAGGACATGACACAAAAAATCGGACCAGTCAGCCGAATAGGCTTTAACTTGACAAGATTAAAATCTTCAGTATACAAAGGGAAAGAAAGAAATCACACTATAGCAGAATCAACAGGTGTTTGGACCAACCAAGCATGACTGTTGAGACGTTGTCCTAAATAGAGAATTGGTTGAGCACCTACTACACATATTGTAGGCACCTCCTCATCCACCCTCTAAGGTTAAAGATCATTTACTCAGAAACAGAACAATATGAGAGACCGACAATCCGATAGCATTTCTGGACTATATGCACCTTGGAAATAGAACTAGCAATACAATCAATTTACTTTACCAATTGAGACTGCTAAAGAATAATAGCAATTTCATTATAAATTGCTACGCAGCATCAAATATGTGGCTTGCACTCAATATATCCTTTGCTTCACTCTTCTTCCATTCACATCAGTGCCATCCAGAATGTGCCCACCATGTACATAAGAAATGATTGCATGTTCATTCATCCCAGCAACATACTTCAGCAATTCCGTGATGACAGAAGGACAACTCTCCCTCAAGTGATCAAATCCCTCCGATTGCATCACAGCTGATAAAACAAAAAAAAAAAGAAAAAGAAACAGATTCATTTAACAGGCCACATTGAGCTCATCTGGTTGCATCAAAGCTTAAACAAATTGAAAACCAGTCAAAGATTATTTAACAGGACATAACACTGAAGTGCAAAGAGATGACACGTCCAGTTGCAGAAAAAATGAAAAACGCCAATGCTGCAACCTAAAATGGAACTACACTTTGAAGACCAAGAGATACTATCAAGCAAAAGTTCACCAATAGATGAGTACAATCTCCAGTAGAGGAAAATATTGGGAATGCTTTGCTTGGTGGCTTAGTTGACAAAGGACTTCTCACTGTGAATAAATGGTGGCTCAATAATATAACTGATGAAAGAAAAGTTCTCCAATTAATAGGCGTCCAGTACTTCACCTTTCAAATTTTCAGGCAACGCGATGAACTTAAGACACACAGATTTCAGTTGGACACAGTGATGCTGATCTGCCAAGGCTAAAGTTGTAGCAACAGTGTTGATTGTAACATCCTCGCAAAGTTTAGCCTCACAAAGTGCTCTCAATCTCTCAAGACCATACTGGTCAGCTGCAGCAAGCAGATGCTGAGCCATTAAAGCAACTGCCCATTTTGTATCGAGACCCACAAGCTCTTGTAAATCAGGGAGGGCATCCCAATAGATGAAGTGGAGCAACGCCTGAAAAGAGAACAAAAACAAAAAGATAAGTTCTATCAGATGCCAAGATGCTTTTTAAAATTAAAAATCACAGATGCCAAGTTCACTATCTTCAAACTTGGGAAATATCAAGTGTAATAGAGTGTGAGAGCTATTTGATGACAAAATCTGCAGAGAGATCTGAATGCTAGTAAAATGAGGAAACAGTACAAAGTAAAGCATAGCAAAGCATGAAAAGAGAGAAGTAATAAGCCTGATGGACTCTCAAGAGGAAAAACAGACAGAAATCATATTGCAAGCCAACGTAGAAATCACTAGGAAATATAACAGGAGAAACAACTTAACAGTCCAGCGATATCATAGGTGTTTGAGCTCCACTCCAGTATAGCAAGCCAAGCTCGCTTCAAATACCAATAAGATCAAACCAGTCTTGAGCTCAAATGTGTATAATTGAAACACTTGAACTCATTTGGCCCACTGAAGTAAGCCCCACCCCCCACCCCCGGGGTCTCAGATGATATTAATCCTAAAAAATAATATTTTTTGGTCTGTGAGCAATGAAGAGAACTTGAGCCACTCGAGAGCGGGTCTCTTAATATGTATGCTCAAAATTGAGTTTGAGAATCCCATATAATAAATAACATGATGTTCCCCACCAGCTCTGACAATTTATGGTCCTAACCTTTCTGCTTCTAGGATGAAACAACAAAAGGGAACTTCTCTCTCTCCAGAGCCGGCTCTAAAGCCTTGAGAAAAAGGCTAGTGCCTTCGCCCACAAAACTGAAGGGGCCCATTTTTTTTTATAGCAATAATAGCTTGTAAGTTTTCTTTACAAAAAAAATAGAGTACTATTCTTAGAAAAATAAACTTCTCACATAAGAGGAAAGAACAATTAGAAGAAGTTTGACATATATCATTCTGGAGTACCGTCTCAAGAAAGATTAAATGGATTGGCCATATTATCAATTGAAAAAGAACTATAAGAAGAAATCGATTATAGAAAGGTTATTGATGACTTTGCATCTTAAAGAGCTAGAAGAATAGACTGGTCTAGAAAAAGTTCAAGGCCTCCGTTCAATTCTAGCTGTAGGCCACTAGTGTGTTTGAGCTGCCCCCGTCTCTCTCTCTCTCACACATTGTTTCGCTATTTACTGATTTTAAGGGGCTGGGCCACTACCTGCTTTACATGGAATTTCGTAAGAACAGAAAAAAAAATATAAGAGTCGAACTCCGGTTCTTTCAGCCTAAATGAAGCTAACAGTAGTAGTGGTGTCTAGGGCTCGGACTCACTTGATGCACGCTTAAAAGACTTGAAGTGCAATAAAACCAGGTTGTGTGCTTCGTCTCACTTATTGGCATTTTGGTAGTCTCTAAGCAGTGTTGTCAAAGGCTCATTTAAGGCGGCAGGCTTAAGCCTTGAAGCTCCAGGGGGGTTTTGGGGGGGGGGGGTGATTTGGCTTGCTTAATTTGCGTGTAGGCAAGGCACATATGCGCCTCACTGCCCATGAGTTCTAACTTGAACCTAGCAGTACTAAACAACAAATATAATCGGCAAATAAGTGTATTAATTAGTCGTAAAAGAAAATATTATGAGGTTTTTATATTTTTCTTGAATGACATATTTTTACTTCGTTTTTTCCTTCATCGCACCTTTTTTTACTAAAGCCCACTTCAATTGCGCTAGGGGGCCAATTGACCTGGAACACTCTTTAGAGCTTTTCACCTTTGACAACGCCAGCATTAAGGTTCCAAGGCACGTATCGGCAGTACTAGATAATAGATGTAGTTGGCAAAATGATATGTTAATTGTTGAGAAACTATATATGAACGAATATTAGTGATTAAGAGTACAGTCCAAATTTTAGTATTAGAAGACTAGCTCAAAACTATAAGATTACAACATCTCACCTAAATCAGAAATTTAAACTGTTCCTAACTTGATGATTTTACTTCATTGATTTCGCTTAATTAAACGGATTTCAATTCTTTAGTCCTAATAGTTATTGTTGTGCTTGTATTTCCTTTTCCTTGCATTACATGTATTTGTTATTACTTCTTCTTTAGCTTTGTTTAAAGGCCATATTTTTAAGTTTGCTTTGCATTTAAACCCGCAGAGGTTAGCGCTTCTTGTGCTTTCTGTTTCCGACTACTTATGGGTAACAATATACTAGTACTAATTTCAGAAAATTCAACCCGACTTGCATTAAGTAAACCTGATTGATCAAAAACAAGACTATAACGTCTATTAGACTCCTCATAGTTGTATTAAATCCGATTGAACATAAACAAGACTATAATGTCTATAAGACTCCTCGTAGTTTTATTAAATCCGATTGAACATAAACAAGACTATAATGTCTATAAGACTACTAATAGCTGTAGGATTCCAACTTATCTTAGTAAACAAGACTATAAGACTACTAATAGTCGTAGGATTCCAACTTATTTCCTCCCCTAAACCAACATATCCATGAAGCACAACCAATCAACTGCAACAAATTAGGTAGCTAGCATGATTCCATCCTGCACGTACAATATGACTTTTAGTTAGCCTGATAGGCTGATACAACATCATCATTTTGTCCTTTGACTTGTGCAACTTCCCAAACAATTCCAAGAGTTATGATGGTAAAATCCTCCCTGAGGGGCCTTGCTAAAGTTAACTGCAGGGGTACAAAAACCTTCACCAGTACTTCTTAAGGAGTAGTAGACTGGCTCAGATCTAACATCCAATAACAATTATAACCTCAGAATGGTGGAAGCTAATAACATCATGTGTATGGTGGTCAGTCTGGAAGATGTTTTGAAGATAGATCCAATTCCATCTACAAAGTTAAATGGAATTGTATAGTATCTCTACTTTTTTGGTGTAAACAGCTTTGCATAGATGATATAGATCAGATTATAGATTTGATAGGAAATCTGCAATTATCCCTTTTTGGAGGTAGCCAGCATACCCTTAATGCTGAAGAATTCAACCTTAACAAAAACTATTATGGCCTCAGAATAATGCATGGCAAAGACCATATACCCACTGTTGATAGCTTTTTCCATTGGGAATAGCAGTATACAAACGACTTTAATGCCTTGTAGATATATTTTTCTGATGCCTAACTATTGTTAAGACAAAATCCAAGTTTCAGCACCAAATATTATTCCCTCCATCCCATTTAATGTGAAGGTACTCCCTCAGTTCCAATTTATGTGACAGTTTAAATCAGCACAAAGTTGATGAAAGAAATGAAGACTTTTGAAACTTGTGGTCTTAGACATGAGCATTTGTGTGGTACTAGAAGTTTCTCATCAAGTGCAAAATGGAAAGTGTTTAAGTTAATTGTTTTCACGTTCAGAAGTGATTTTAGAACGGAATAGAAAGAATAATGTCACTTAAACAGTAACAAGGAGTTCAAGACAGGAAAAAGACATCTGAAACTTGAGGTCTAAATCATAACTGGAAACGTTTCATGGACAAAGGGTAAAATGTAAAGATAAAAATTAAAAGTTTCTAATATAGAAAAGTGTCTTCTATTTCAGGCAGACTAAAAATGGAAGTGTCACACAAAATGAGATAGAAGGAGTAACATACAACACAAATCAAATGCTAATACATAGTTTCACTGAGGTAGGAGATTAAAAGGTTGTGAAAATGCAATCTCCAAAAATTCTGCTGATAAAAAATATAACCCTACATATTGTAGATAGCAACAAATAACACTCAGGAATGGAAGGGAAAACAATTAAGTACATGTGAATCTATCAGCACAAAAGACAATCGTAAACCAAAAAAAAAGGAAAAAGAAGACCATAATAGCTATTAGTTGTATGGCCATGTCATGTGTATTTACCAGCATTTTCTAGTTTTTAGATTTGAACACACAACACTTGGAATAACATAGAGCAATAATGGGCATAATATTCCCTTCATAAAGAATAATACAACAGAAGGGTCAACAGTCATGCGAAAGAAAGAGAAGATCTCAAACCTTGAATACTGGAGCCTGTATTTCTTCGACTCTAATACTTTGTACGTTCTCTTCCTTCAATGGACCAAAGAGTTGTGCCCGAAGCACAGGGGAGCGGGCAGCAAGAACCAACTTGTGTGCAGCAAAGACTTCACCTTCAACTTCAAACTTTATATCAGCTCCCTCTCCACTCTCTAGGAGCATCCCAAAATGAAGCCCAATGTCTGACGGTGGCACAGACAGGGAGAAAGTCTTCGGTGTTTCATTGTATGATCTGACAACACCAACAGTACATTGGATCAAGAGACAATCATCTTTAAGATAGTCTGATGCTTCTAGTAATGTTCTCCTGAAAAAGCGTTTATAGCCCCTGCAAAGGCAACCATGAAACTGGAAAAGGTTAACATATACACTGATGGAAAAAGAAATACAAGAGTACATGTACTATAAGATCTAAATCCCCCCAAAAAGATTACCTAAAATGACAGTAAGCTAATAAAAGAAGTTCCCTAAATACTTCTTTCACACATTACTTTCAGTATTGTGTAGCAAATGTGTTATTTTATATCACAACCATCACCACCCAAAAAAAACTCCGCCCCAGAAACCAATAGTTGGTTTTCTCACTTTCCCTCTTGGTAACTCGATCCCAACCATGGTCGAAGTGTAGGATCTTTTCCACCACCACCCAATCACTCGTCACAATGAAGCAAATGCTGAGCACTATCCCTCAAACATGTCTTAAGACCTCAATGAATTCATGTGGATGGGCATCCCTCAACCAAGGAAAACCTTTGAAATAAAAGCTAAGATGTAGTTGATCCATTTTTCTTCTATCAGATGAAATATCCATGTTGCAATAAGTTATATACAGGCGCATGCAGTAAGGACCACTTTCAATGAATAGTAATCCAAACAGAATGCATAATCCTATGAGTGACACGCATTTTACTTTTTTCATAAGAGGCCAAAAACACATTAAGGTTGACTAGAGGACAATATGATTTTGAGGCTGGTCCTCATATTGCAGCCACAGAAGCTAGGAGGTCCAGTTTAGGAAGCCATATGAGAAGGTGGCCTTAATTATGGATATACCCGAGGCAGCATGTTTCACTGGAAAAGGTGAGTATCTTTGGAAGGAAGAGAAGGAGCAAAAATTTATACTGCATAGATGTTTGAATTGCATTGCTTATTTTTCACTTTAATTGACTATCAAAAACCCCAAAAATTGAGTTGCTTATTTTTCACTTAATGCACCCAACAATGTTCGAATTTGTAATGATAACCATGAATATCACTCTCAATCAGTTTCTAAGCACCAAAAAATGGAAACCATTATACAAATTAAGGAGTTACTGTTTTTCCTCTAAATATTTCAAATTATATACAAAAGTAGTAAAATTACCCGCACCTCGCGCGGGAACTTAATATCATGGAATTTATAAAATAATACTTAAAACCTATCTGTCATTAAAACTAAAATACTATATTATCTTACATACAAGATTATGTAGTAATGAACATTAATATTGTAAAGGAAAATTAAAATTATAACTTATCATTTATCCTTAATAACATAAGGATAAATTAATGACGGTAAAAATACATACCAGGATCTGTAACAATAGAATGAAATAGAAAGGAAAAAATTGAGTCCACTGAAAGCACAGTGTCCCCTTCAGGAATAGGAAATTATTCCTCCCTAGTACCCGAGGTTTAAAGGAATAGATCCTCTCAGGATAAAACAATCTATTCACCAGTGTATTGATACAAACACAATAGTGTCAGTCAACCACTCAATAGGAGCAAAGTACCCAAATATTTAATTGCGCAGAAGAAGAAGAAGTAGTTCAAAATTTTCATTGTTTAAAAATGAGGGGAAATCCTTCTATTTATAGACAACAAAGAGTAGTGTGAACAAATGTTTATTGTGCCTTATTGGAAAGGTCACAACTATTTGGAAAAGTTGCAACCCTTCAGAAATGTCACCACCTTTCTAAAAAAGTCACAACTTTTCATTAAAGGGGAAGGCTAGTTTTCGAAATAAATAAATTAAAAGGGAATCTAGGTTTGTGGTGGCGTCATGTAGGCGGGCCTAGGGTTCTTTTATATATATATATATATGATATATGATATGATGGGGCTAAATAGGGTAAGATCTTAAAACATGGGCTCATTTGGTTATAGGAAGCTTGGGCAGAGTGAGGGTAAAATCTCAACAAAATAAAAAGGATAGCTTGAAACTATAAAGAACTAAAGTCATTGCATGTTAAAGCAAGAAGTAGACTAACTTAATGATAATCGAAGAAATTTCATAAATATCGCACTAAATATGACTTCATCACGCGACTCCAGATTAGACGGCCCATAAAGTGGGCACCAGAAATCAGGTGGGAAACCCAAAACGACATCGCACCAAGTTCATATTTGTGTGCCAGAGTAAGGTTTACCTCTTAACACCAAAAGATTCATCCAACTACAAAAACAAAATAGAAGATCCCCTTTGCACCAAAAATCTATGTAAAACAAAAGGAAGCTTATGATTCTCCACAGTGATATAAAATTCAAACCTTCCATATTTTACAAACAACTTATCCTCAACATTCAACTTCAACTTATGCACCTTCGCACTCAATTCACATAATTCAAAAATGTAAACATACCAACACAGCTCATGATGTAATCCAGTAGAATACAAAAATATGATCCAGATCAAACAGCTTGAGGACTAGACACAATCCATATTAATGAATAACTCAAATATGCCTCAAAATCTCAAGTACTTAGAGCTTCAGCATCCTCTATATCCATTCTATTTTCATGGACCCACTTTGTTCCGGCACTAACGAATCATCATTTAACATTCAACTTACTTCCCGAAACATGAATCTAATGTAACTATATACCAAAGCAATATCAACAAAAACAAAAAACAACTGAACTACATGATTAATAAGAGATACAAATGTGCAAAAAAATTACCACATGCTACCCCGGTATTTGAGTGTGTAGGGACCCGTCTCCAGCACCCTACCAAAGTGGGTATGAACCTTATGCCTCTCATTACCGCTCTGATCCATAAGAGACAGCTCAAACAAAGCTCTAACATCGGTAGCATCACTAGCAAGGGCGATGAAAAGAGAAACATATGTACCATTATCCTCCGAGCTTTTTCCATCGGGATAAAAGTAAACAGCCCAAGAGTGACCACCCACCGTAAAAATCTCGGAAGTTACATATTTCCCAATTCCCATACCTTTAGATAAGGCGTAACCATCAACCTTAAATTCATGGGACCCATTAATCGTATCGATCCGAGAGGTCGATGTGGTTGTTGTGGGTTGAGAAGATGATGAATTTTGGGGTTTTGAAGGTTCCGATGGAACCCTGAAGGTACCCATATGGTGAAAGATTGGATTTTTTTTCGTAGAATTGAAAGAAAAGAAGATCTTTTAAGCTAATAGGTCGGCAAAAAAAATGAGTGAGAATTGAGGAAAAAATTTAAATCTAATCGGTGAAAATTGATGGAATTGAAGAAACGGATCGACCCCTTGGCTTAATGGGTCGGTAAAAATGGGTGGAATTGGAGAAAAAATGGAGAAGAAGAGGTTTACGAAGATGGAGGATTAGGGTTTTGCCGATATGGGAAAGAGGGGAAACGGTGTGAGGTGAAAAGAAATCAAACAGAGACTTTCTACAATTTATGCATATATTTATAATAAAAAAAACTACTGCTAATATGTCATACAACTATTTAATTTTTTAATAAAAAATAATAATTTATTAAATTGATATACTAATATAATAATAGTATGGATTACTCCATGTTCACACAATGAAGAAAAAGCTTCTCACCAACATGGTGTTGTGGTGAGACTGTTTCCCCCTTAAACAGAGATTTCGGGTTCAAACCTTGAATATAGAGCAAAATTTGTTTGGAGCATCATTCCCGAATAAATCTTGCAGTGCGCAATTCGAATTTAATCAAAGTTCTAATCTGGCCTCCGGACACGAAGTGGAAAAACCAAAAAAAAAAAAAAAGTGTTCCATTTGACAAACTTATCTCGACTATGAGCTTCTCAAGTTGATCTGTTTTTTTTTTGTGAATTTGTAGGTCGACGTAATAAATTACTTATTTCTTTATATTAGGAAAGGGATCGGTTTGTTTAGAGGAGCTAAAATAAGGTCAACATTTTTGTTATCTACAATAATTGATCATTATTTGCTTTAGCTCTACTGACTTTTTTTATTTTATTTTGAGGTGTTTATTATCTAAAATTATTCGCGGTAAGGAATTATGATTGTCAATATAGTATACTAAATCACTAGCAGTTATTGTGTAATGTTGTAACATATGATTTTTATATATGGTATATATCATATATTGCATGGTTTCATAAAATATCAATTTATTCCTTAGAAGAACTTTCATTATTTCTTGATGTTACTCATATGATAAATACCATTTATTAAAAGGATAGCATAGATGATTGACAGTTCATTCCTTCAAGAAAAACATGCAATCCTCTATGATACCAATGTAGTATATATCATATATTGACAGGATATTATTGACAGATTCATTCAAACACAACTTAGCCTTTTGTAATGCTCACATGATATATATTACACATCGGCATAATATCATTGAGGACAAATTCATTCCTTAAAGATAAGTACTCCTAAGTCTTCTATGATACCCACATAATATATGTCATATAGTAACATAAATGATTGACTCATTCCTTTTAAAAATATCATAGTTCAATCCTCTATAATACCACAAGGTATATATCATATACTGAAAAGATATTACTAATGACTGATCATATGATATATCATAGAGGAAAAAATAACTCAATCATTTATGATACATATATGGTATATATCATTTACTGAAAAAGTATCATAAAAAAATTACTTTATTCCTTCGAGAAAAATGTTGTTCAGTCATCTATAAATTCACATGTTATATATGATATATTAAAAAAAATATCATAAAGGATTGATCAATTCCTCTAATAAAATATTTTCCAGTCATATCAACACCATATATTTCACATATTTACAGTGTATTATAGAGGACAAATTCAATCTTAAAAAAAAAGATGCACATAAAACAAAGAAAAGATGCCTCAAATGAGAGTTCTTGAAACTAGCACACTCCTTAATTATTTATGCTATCCACAGTATATATCATATGCTAACAAGATATAATAAAGGACTTGTTCATTCTTTCAAAAGAAAAAAGCTACGAATAATTAAACATAATTTTTATACTTTAATTTTTATTATTATTAAAAAATTCTTGTGAAAAAAATAAAAAAAGATATAGTCACATTTTAGATAAAAATTTAGTTTACATTTGTAGTTTTTTTTAAAAATAAAATATATCTTTCTATTAATTTAAATTTTGACAAATAAGCTAGTGACGTTAGTATTTTGCTTAATTATTTTTTTGCTATAGCCAAATTATTTAGTTTTTTTGTATATATATAGATTAGTTTAAAATAATTAGCTAATATTTTTTTTTATATTTTATTTTAATCTTTGACAAATAAAAAGAATTTAAAAAATACTAAAAAGAAACAAGAAGATAACTTAATACCAAATGGGAAAGTCCTCAATGTTGTATAATTGTCGGCAACCAAGAAGATAGCTTAGTACTAAATAGGAAAGTCATTTATGTTTATATAATAAATATAGAGAAAAAACATAAAGTCACCGTTGAAGTTGTCCTGAATTTTCAAAAAAGATACTTTAACTTTGCAATCGTCTTATTACCTCGCTAAACAATTATGAACTGATATTATTATATCATTTTTCAATCAGCCCCACATTTTAAAAAGCAAGTGTGTTCACACACTCATCACTACATGACACATGTTAATTTCATTAAAAATATTTTTTAAAAAATCATTTTAAGCTTTCTCTCTTAATTTTTTACTTATTTTAATTTTGATTTCATCTTAAATTTCATTTCATCTTTCATCCTCCTCCCCCCCCTTTCAAGCTGATTCATCCCTCCATTTTATTTATTTTTCTTCACCTCCCACCCTCCACATCAAGTTGAATCCCTCTCCTTTTTTTTCTTTTCTTTTTCTTCTTCTTCTCCAATCAAATTCTTTATTTAGTGATTTTTTTATTTTTTAAAAAAATCATAGTATTTTCTAGATTTTATTAAATTATTGATAACAAAACTAATTATTTTTCTAAGAAAATTTAAAATTTTGAAGGTATCGTCAATTACTCCTTTTCGTATAACTTTAAAATTATAAATGATAGTTTTAAAAGAATTAATGAATTCCCCGAAATGAAAGAACTTGATTGAAATCGGATTAAAAAAAACTATATGATACCTCCTAATCATCTTGAAATCTAATGGGTTTATCAAATTGTTCAAAATGTAAGAAAATATTTAGATAAAGTTTAAAATTAAAGAGAGTAAAACTAATAATAATAAAAAAGGAAGGTGAAGAAGTTGTGGTAAAAATGGTGACATGGAAAGTGAGAAGCTTCAATGGAGATGACAATGAATTTTTGAAGAAAGAAAGAGAAAAAAATAATAAGGAAAAAAAGGTTAAAATAATAAGAAAATATATTTTATAATAAAGTACTTGTAAAAATAAAATTACATTAGTCATTTTAGGTTCCTCACTTCCTTTGAGAGAGTGTAAGATGGACAAAAAATGATGTAATAATAGCATTTCAAGATTGTTTAGTGGGGTAATAGAACTCCCGCATAGTTAAGGTGTCTTTTTGAAAATTCGAGATAAGTTCAGGTGTCACTTTATGTCTTTTCTCAATAAATATATAATTACTTACCATCAAGAAGATAACTTTGCTAAATGAAAATAATAATTCTTTTCTATAATTGTTGGCAACCATTTATTTTCAAGCTTCGTTATAGGAAGAAGGCACATAGATAATGATTTACTAGTGAATAATTATCTAGGATAATTAGTTTTAGCATGAACATATACGAGTAATTAATTAGGCTTAAATGGATAGTTTATAGGAAAAAGGGATAAATATATCCCCGAATTATCGTAAATGGTATCTAAATACCTTTCGTTATATTTTTAGAACTCTGATGTCCCTACCGTCTAATTTTTGGAGCGTGTATGTCCTTTGGATTAACAGAGGGACACGTGTCACGATCTTAACAACCTATCTAAAATTTATCTAATTTTTATTTCTAATTAAACAATCGACCCGGATAATTAAAACCCACCCAAATAACTTAAGACCCACACCCAAATAAATCTCATTTTCCCTTTCTTTCTCTAGTTCCAACAACAAACACCCCAAGAACAGTTACACAACACCACTGCAACAACTTCATTTTCTCCGGCAAAGCTCCACATACAAAACCACCTCTAACTACTATCGAACCCAACCTCCCTCGCTCTAGCGAAATCAGTGAGGTAGTGACCCTTCATTCTCTATGAAACCTTATCACCACTCACCCATCTCTCCCTCACCGTTGCTCCAACAGCTCCGAACCAAACCAGCGACCTTGGGATGGATTTATAGTCGCAAAACTCAATAACTTTTTTAGATGGCTGAAACTTTGAAAAATGAAAATTATAGGGCTGAAAACAAAAAAAAAATAGATTTGTGAAAATAAAAAATCAACAATACATTCAACAATCATAGTACAATGAGAAATATAAAGTAAAATCAGTCATAAATCTGACAAGAAAAATATGGGAGGATAAGGAACAAACATACCTCTAGTTTATAGACCTTCAACAATGGAGGTCAAGAAAATTCTCCGTAACCCATAGCTAATATGTGGCGTGAGAATGTTCATACATTCCAAAATGTACCACAAAAGGATTCATGGGAAATCAAGAAGAACAACGACGAAAAATTGCCCTCAACACTAGAAAAAAACAAATTCAATTTCATCAACTGAAAATCCCCTAAAGTTCTACCCATACATTGAATGAGTTTCCAACTGTGTTTCTGTCCTTTGTTCTGTTTTAAAAAAATTTAGTGAATCTTACTAAAAGTTGTGTTGATGAGAATAATCTTAAGTTGAAGTATGCAATATAAGATTTAACTAAAATACAAAGAAAATCTCTAATGGATTCTCTGTTAGAAAGGAAAAGAATTGGGAAGATGGTCTATTGGGGTTTTGGTTATAATTTTGGTGCGAGTCTTAAATTATTTGGATGAGTTTTTAATTATTCGGGTCGATTTTTTAATTAAAAATAAAAATTAAATAAATTTTGAATAGGTTGTTAAGATCGTGACACGTCTCCCTCCGTTAGTCCAAAGGGTATACACGCTCCAAAAATTAGACGATAGGGACATCAGAGTTCTAAAAGTATAACGGAGGGTATTTAGATACCATTTACGATAGTTCATGGGCATATTTATCCTTTGTCCCTAGTTTCTATAGTTTTTCAAAAAAAAAAACCCATCTCATTTCACTTTTCCGTAATTTTATTAATATTCTATGAATAAGATTTTTAAATTTGTCTCTCCCTCCACCTTTAGCAATATTTAAGAAAAAGAAAAGAAACTATGATGATAATAATTGTTATCAATTATTCCTTCATCGAATATTATTAAAGCACATTATTATTATATTTAGCACCCCTAAACGTAAGGGTGTACAAAATCGAACCAAATCGCAAACAGAGTCGAATAAAAAAAAAGACTAATGGTTTGGTATTGAAAAAAACCAACTATATTTGTATTGGTTTGGTTTTAACTAAAAAAAGTCAACTCGAGATCAAATCAACCCAACATTATATGTATATATAATTTAAAATTTTATTTTATAAATAAAAATATTTACTTTGGTGTAATTTCCTAATATTACTTATACGTTTTCATAATTTTTATCTTGAGAAAAGGACAGATATACCTTGAACTTTCAAAAATGGTATACGAATACCCTTCTTTATACAATTGAGACTTTAGATCCCCTGTCATCCAAAAAGTGATGCACTTGTATCCTTCACACTAACGGACGGACACGTGGCGTCATCCTATGCCTCTACCCGATATTTTATTAAATTTAACCCAAAAATAAAGAACCCACCCAAATATTCAATACCCACCCACTCACAAATAATATACCCAAATCAAAATCTCTCAAATTCTCGATCAATCCTATGGCACCTCTGCCGCTAGTCACAGCAGCGAAATTCGTATGAAAAACTTCTATCATCTAATCAATACTAAACTTCAATTTCCTCTTCTTCTTCCAAACAAAAAAATTCTCATTTCTTCTTGTTTCCAACTTCAGATCCACTTGCTCGAGTGCTTGTTCAATTCATTACACACTCATTCTCTACTTCTACAAATACACATTGTAAGCACGCACACAAACAATTCGAGAGTGGGGACGACAAAATCAAACCCACCTAAAACATCCAAGACGTACACCTCTATCTCTATTTGGTGAACATCATATTTTAGGGCTTCCATCCTATCGTGACTTTTGTAGTTCAGTAGCAATAATATGCGTATGATGAAGTGGAAGAGTTTGTGAAATTTGTAAGAAAGGGAAAAGGGATGAGTGTTTCAGAGAGCTTTTCAATGGCTTCTGGTCATTTCCCTCTTTACCTTTTTTTCCAGTTGTGTAATGGATTTCTTAGTGTGACAACTGGTTTGAGCTCTAAATCTTGTTGAAATTTTCTTATGTGTTGTAGTATTGAGGTTTTAATTTTGATATGTGGTGATTGATTGATAAAGAGTTTTTTGTAACATGTATATGTGTAAAGGTTTTATATTTTCAACTTAAATAGTGTAAATTTGGAAACAAATTTGATAGATAGTGTAATGGGTTTCTCTAGGGAATGACTTTTCTTGATTATTGAGAATAGGAAAAGAGATGATGACGGGATTGAGGGATTTGCTTCAGAAATGCATTTTACAGATATTTTAGATAGGGTCGGGATTTTTAATTCGGGTTAGCTAAATAGATAGTTGAGTGTGTTTTTAGTTTTGTAGGTGAAAGATAAAACAAAATAAAATAGGGTAAATCTTTAAGATGTCGTCACGTGTCTCTCCGTTTAGTGTAAGGATATACTTGATCCAAAAATATGACGGTAAGGGTATATATAAACTCAAAGTATAACAGAGGGTATTTATATACCATTTTTGAAAGTTCGAGGGGTATATTTGTCCTTTTTACCTTTAATCTTTGAACATATATTTACAAGTTTTTTTAAACTTGGAATTTTGAATGGTCCAATAAAAGTTTTAATCCATAGATATTAGTAACTCTAATAAAGATCAATTCAAAATCAAACCAATACTAATGTTAACAAAATAAATTAATTCAACACTAAGAGCCTGTTTGACATTGCTGTTGAACACTGTTTATTTTTAGAAACACTTTTTAAAATAGTTTTTTAGAAAATGGTTTTGAAAAAAAAAAAACAATTTGTATCTGGCTAATTAATTTGGAAAATACTTTTGATAAGCAAATTGTGTTTGACTACTTTTTTCTAAAAAATATTATTGAGAGTCAAATTACGAAAAAGTGAAAGTATCAATGTTCTTTTAATATTAAGATTATTTTATAGAGAGAAACTATTTTGAATTTCTATTACAAAAGTTTTAATTAAATTAATATGTACATATTCAAACTTCAATCAATATTATGCATAGATTAATAAATAAATTAAATATTAATATAATATTAATATGATGATTTAAATATAATTAAAAATATCAAGAAAAATAAATTTAAAAGTCATTCCACAGGTTAAATCACTACATACGAAAAATAATATTGTTTTCTTAAAAACCATTCTACATAAATTTTCTTTTTTTTCTTATTCTTGCAAATGATTGTTGTTACCTTTATTTCTAATTCTGTAAAATAATATGTAAGATAATATATAAATATAAAATATAAATAATAATATATAAACGTAAAATAAAATAAAAATTTATTATATAAAAATAAAAAATTAAATTCTTGAAAGAAACTTAATCAAACTTATTAGATATTTAATTAATCAATAAGGGATATATTGGTAAATACGTATAAATGAAAGAGATATTTTAGTCTTCAAGAAAATATATTTTTTTTACTTCTGCTTCTACTTTTTTTAAGAGGCAGATTTTTTTAGTTTCTTTCTAACAGTAGAAAAACTGCTTCTGCTTCCATTTAAAAGTAGTTTTAAAGATTTGGCAAACGCTTCATTTTTTTAAAAAAAAAGTAATAACTTTGACTTCCCAACATCAATGCCAAACATGCTCTAAGAATGACAATAATTTTGAATATTTATTCTTTAGTTTTTGGTTTAGACATTTAAAATGACAACCTAATTTTAATTTTCCTTAAATATTTAATCACGTAACTAATACTTATTAGACTTATTTTACTATGATTTAGTACTTCTAAATTATGATCATTTTCATTATGACTTATCAATTAGCAATATTTTTTTATACGATTTCATTATTATTTTTTATTGAATATTTTAGTGTCATCACTCATCTCATATTTTGTGTTATTTCTTAAGAAACACCTTAGATAGTTGTATTTTGGTTGGACTAAAGAAATATTTGGAGCTCAAGTTAATTATATGTTTGAATGAATACTTTACTAGAAAAATTCAAAACTCGATCCGAGGTTTATTAGTTTGGTTTGATTTAAAAATTTAAAAATTCGATACAAATGGTTTGATTTGGTATTTAAAAAATCTGAACCAACCCAAAAAAATCCGAGGTTGAAAACCCCGAAAAAATTCGAGTTTTATTAGTTTGATTTGGTTTATAAATTTAAAAATTTGACACAAAAGGTTTGATTTGATATTTGAAAAACTCGAACCAACTCAGTCATGTACACCCCTACCTAAACGAATCAATGTAATCGACTTAGATGTACATTTTTTTTATTAAAACATTTATGAACTCAAATTACAACAGAAATCGTCTAATCACTTAAGCTTAATAAATAGTGTCTACTTCATAAGTGCTAATGCAAAATATATATCACCGAAAGGAAAGGTGATAGAAGAGCGTAGTCATTTCACTCTGCCTGAGTAATAAATTGGAAACTGCACACACGATTGATTAAAACTAAAGTCACCCACAAATATTTGTTCAAATCTAATTCGTGAAGACAAAGTAAATTCAACAGATCTAAGAAAGGAAGTCCTAGGCCTCACTATTTATCAATCAAGAAGGTAAATGAGAGAAAATTTAATTGAAAGTAGTGTGTCTGCAGGAAACCATCATTACGATTTGATCCGGACACATCTAATTGAAAGTCTGGTAAGCTTAAACGTTATGGACATCATGAAGTTAATACAATAATCTATCAAGGAGACGTTATAAAAGACATACCTGATGCGGCAAGCATTATAGAGAAAAGAAAGAAGTGTTGGTCGCAAATCTGATTTTACCTCCTTGTCCTAATGTCATTGTCGTCAACAATGAAAAACGTGTAAAGAATACATGGTAACCTCAATGAGTGGAATAAGCACCAATATTTATAAAAAAAAAAATAAGACTTAAAAGTCGTTTGGATTGACTTAAAAAAGTAGTTTTTAAGTCAAAAATAAAAATTATAAAAAGTAGCTTTTTATTTCTCCTCCTCCTCCTGCTCCCCTCCTTCTCCTTCTCCTTCTCCTTCTCCTTCTCTTTCTCCTTCTCCTTTTCTTTCTCCTCCTCCTCCCCCTTTGTCGTCGTCGTCGTTCTCTTCATTTTCTTTTTCAAATTCAACGTACCAAAATTGTGAATTCGCTTCATATATCAAAAGACTCACAAAATCAAGAGGATTTTGTATCTAAATTTGGAACTATTTAGAGACGATTTTGAGTTGATCAAGATTAAATCGTTATTGAATACTTCATATTTAATCAATGTATACTTCATGTATAGTTAAGCTATATTAAAAAAAAAATTTAGTGTATCATAATGTACAGTCAGTATTTAATGTATAAGTAAACTATATTGTATAGTCAGTGTATATTTTTTATGACTTTTGACAAGCTATATTGTATACTCGGTGTATATTTCCTATGATTTTTGGCTATTTTTTTTATGTAAATAAAACATGACTATATTTGTTGTAAACTAATTACTTTATTGTATGTATTTGAAACTAGTCCTTTATTTTAGGCAGAATGACTTGTGAGACTCTTGTACTTGACTCCATTTGTAAGTTGAATCATAATACTGACGATTTTACCAACTGAACCCTTGAACTCACTAAAACACAATATTTTAAAACCTTTTTGACCATTTATCGAACATATGTGGCATTAATATTGCTGAGTGAACGTCACTAGACGTGTTCTAAAGCAAACAAATTCAGAATATTTACATTAAAAAATATTTAATTTTAAAAAAAATTTGAAAAAGCTTTAAAAAAGGAAACAGAAAAGGAAAAAGCTATCTTCTTCCCAACCTTCAACCCCCCCCCCCCCCCCCCCCCCCCCCCCCCCCCCCCCCCAATCTTTTATCCCTACCCGTAAAAATGCTTTTTCAAAATTCTCCTTTTTGCTGTAAAATAAATATCATTTCTGGCTATTTGTACGCTCTGCCATATTTTGATTTCCATAATTTTAATTTCGTGAATATTTTTTAATCTTGTATGTAATAGTGTAAAGAGTGATATTAGGTATTGAAACATTGAAAAAATTCATTGATAAGCTTGAGGAAGTTTGAGGAACAATAAACGAGTTTTGTGAATTTTTGAAAATAATTTAAAATTGTCACGAAAATTTGTTGGTTTTGTGTTTTTGAACTTGTAGTGTGAAATTCAAGTTAAATTGACAAGAAATTCATCTATTTAACATGAATTTGACACTCAATTTGAGAGCAAATATGATGAACATATTATTTAACATTTATGGAATGTGCAAAGTATTTTATTTTTAAAAAAAGCAGTGAATATCTTATAGGTTACTAAAACTGACGTGGAATTACACATATAAAATGAGTGTATTATACACATACACATCCAATGAGAAAAAATATTTAAAATATTGTGTTTTGATAAGTTTAAGGGTTCAGTGGATAAAATTATGAGTATAAGAATTTACTAGTTCCTGAATCTTGATATAGGATTCTTTCTTGAACTGTTTGACATGAACCTTTTTAGTCTGATTATTACAAAAAATAATAAAATTTACAAAAGGGTGTTTGTTGAGGTTTTGATGATGGAGATTGATAGTCTGCACGACCTAGTAATTTACTAATTTAACTTTTCGCTCAAGTGTGAAACAGGTTGCGTAATCTATTTCAACAAAGCGGTAAGAACAATAAGTAGAAAATAATATTTTTATGTGAAAAAAAACCCGGCTCAAAAGGTGTAGAAAATCACGACATGTACTCCTACATGATTTAACTCCAACTTCACTAAATCAATGAGCCTCAACAGTTTAAGATTACAAATTCTGTAACCTAAGGAACAAATTCTAATTCCTAAACTTCAAGTTATAGATTTAGATTACAACTCTTGCAATCCTAGGAACTAACTTTGAATCCTAAACTTCAAGTTATGAATTCAGATTACAATTCTTACAATCCTAGGAACTAACTCTAATTCCTAATTTTAACACAAACCTCCCAAGATATGTGTTCCCAACTCTTCGAGTTAACCTAACTTGAAGACAACACTCTTAATTCAGTTTATAACTCACTGAACTAAGATTACATCAAGACTCAATCACAAAAAAGAACTCATAATACATAAACTCTGTAATAGGAACATGTTTTTTAACGTGTTCCTTCGATTCGCTGGTAGCACTTGCAAAGTCAATTTTTCAATTGTTCTTTTTGCTATGTAAGTGCACAAGTATTCTGTATGATTTCACCTCTAATTAAGCACAATTTTTTAAAGAGTTACACTTCAAACTCCACATTGACTCGAACTCTCTTGACTTAAAAGTTCTACTTCAAGTGAGACTCCTTTAATTCAAGCTATTTGCTTCTTTAGACTCCTTCATATCAAATTTATTGATTCTTTTGTGTGGTAGTCGAACTCCAACTCTTCAATTCAACAGTCACTTGAAGAATTCTACTTCAAGTGAGACTCCATCTTCAATTCAATCTCCTTGCCTCTTTAGACTCCTTCTTCAAATCAAACTCATTGATTATTTCTCTTCAATTTATCACTTGTTTGTTTCCTTGAGTTTTTTCACGAAATTAGCATTATCCATTTGTTAATTTCTGTACTCTTGTCTTTATTCATTTTAAAAGTTATCATGAATTCAACTGCTCGTGATAGTGTATCTTTGGACCATATTAACTGACGTGTTTCATCTTTCTTTGTCAATCATCAAAACTACATAAATCCTTACAAGATTTTTTCTGGAACCGCTAAGGTTGATGATCAACAACAACATGAACTTCTTATGTGATTTCCTTTTATCCTATTTTTTTAAAATTTTATTTAGGGGAATAAGGTAAAATAAAATGGTCAATATCATATTTTTAGCGAATCAAATCAAGTGGGTGAATTATTAAATGATTTAAAAGGAATTTTTTTTAAAAAAACTTTTGGTTGGAAATAAAAAATTTATGTCAGAAAAATTTAATTAAGAAAATCAATTAAATAGATTGAGTGACTTTGTAAGTTTAGTAATTTTTGAGTTAATAATCAAAATCGAATGATTTTTGAGGAAAATATCCACAATTGAGTGACCATATGACATATTATCTTCAAAAAATAATTATTAATTGAGTCTTTGACCGTCGACCAACAACTTTGGTAAAAGTGAGGATGGTCTCCATCAAGACCTAGTTGTCACGATCTTAGACTTCTACTAAGCACACCGTGTGGCACTTGACAATTCGCTCACGAATCTTTCACAATCTTACAAGCTCATTACAGGACCGACTCAACAAGATTGGGGGCCTAAAGCCAAACCTTAAAGATGGGCCTTAATATTTGTTTTTAAAAAAAAAATTCAAAAAAAATTAATCATGTATATCTTTATTTAAAATCTATTTTTCTAGCCTTTTTAGATGTGAAGTCATTAATTATTGTTTTATAATCGAATTGTTTTATTAATTCGTTTTCAATTGATAATATAGCTAATGATTCAATCTCACATTGTTGATCTTAGATAAGATTTATTAATTTTAGTTCGAAAAACTTCTTTCAGCCGAGGCAATAGTTATAGGAATTGTTAACATTATTCTATATGCAATATATGCATTAGGAAAAGAATCAAGTCTTTTTATTTGATTGAGTATTTCCATTAAATCATTATCTTCTACTTGTATTATTTCTCTTAATAATAACTAAAACAAGAATATATATATACTTATTAACTAAGAATATAAACAATAACAAAATTAATTCAAGAAAAATTATAAAATAAAGTTGGAATAATAAAACCTGGCTCATGAAATTGATAAGTTGATATAACAATATCAAAATAGTATTGCGTTCCTTCAATATAATGATTGCTTGTTGCACTGCTTGAGATTTTGAAGAAGACACTTTAAAGCAAATTTTGTTCTTTCTTAATTTGTAAGCAACCGTAAATCAAAAAACTTTGTAAGAGAGAGTTCAATATTGAGAATAAAAAATAAGAAAATAGAGAACAAAAAAGATTAGTGTAAGGTAAATAATAATATAAGGTCAATTTTTTAGGAGATGAATAAGGAAACACAGTTTCCCACTTAAGGAAATTATTTTCAAAAAATGTTTCATTCCCTTACAAAAGTGGGAAAACTAACGGTTATTTTTTTTTATATACTTCTTACATGTTTTTTTTTTAAAATTTTAAAATAAACATAATTTTTTTATTAAATAATATGTATAAGTATTTATTTTTATTTTTAAATTGGGGCCCCCATATTTTTGGGGGCCCAAACGATGGCTTTAGTGGCCTAGTGATTAAGACGACCGTGAGCTCAAATAAGACTTTTACTCAAAGACTTGGAAGATTTGGTTGATCCTTGCTTGGTTGTATTACAGATAAATGTCCCTCTATTTATACTACACACATAAGGGCTAAGATGCAAATAATAATTGATATGCAAGTCCCTACATGTTTACTAATAAACACTCATTTCTAAAGTCTTTCAAAAATTCTTTCAAGTTATTTTAGAGTTTTTCCAAGAATATTCACACTAAGGCTAGCATACTTATGCTTCCATATGAACAATTTTATAAATAATTGGTATGATTAAGTGGCGGGTCATGACATAGTGATCTAAAAGCTTTGAAAGAATTCAATTTCGTCCATATTAGAAGAGACTAAAAAATAAGGATAATTTAAATGTGTTTTTTTTTATCCTTAACTCCTTATTTAATCAAAAAATGAAAAACTTAGAATGCATATATTTTACGAATGCATATCTTTTAAATAAGTACAAGCAATTAGAAGAGATGAAAACATCTTCTAAATATTTACCCAATCTTATCTTTTAAGAATTTCAAACAAATATTGTGTATCGTCTTTTGTATTCCAAATATTAGTATCTTCATGGCTTGATCACTTTGGGTTGTATGAGTAAATTGGTGTTTTATATTGGCTTTTGCACTTTTATCTAACTAATTTGGTGTACATATATTGAACGAGTGTATCACATCAAACATATATATATTAAAATTATTGAAAATAATAATTAACATTCAAATAAATGTAATGTTTGTGTAAATGATGGAACAAATGATATTACACAACTTCTTAATACAAATATGATGAATTTCGTTAGTATTTGTATCTCACTACCATTAACCACTATTATCACAATCATCACTAATAATTACCGACAATCATCATCATCACCGTTGTCATTCACCACTACCACCTATCACTTTTATCCACCACAACTATTAGCCGCCAACACCAATTACTATCACCGTCAACTACTACTGTCAACACAATGACTACTAACTACTATCATATTTCTTTTAATTAATTAGGAGACTATTCAATGGATAAACAACAATACATCCACACAATTGATGAATGATTGAGTTACATAGTAATATCCAGATCATGCTTATTTCTTGCTTATCTTTGAAAAATTCTAATTATTGGATGTTGTTAAAGCTGGACAAGCAACCAATTTTAATGACCCAAACAAAAATAAATCATTTGTTTATTAGACGACAAGTAATATGTATATATATTATGGACACATAAACAAATGGAAACTGCAGCCATCAAGTAGAATAATTCACTTATCTTCTAAGCCTTTTTTTAGCATAACCATCTCCCCACGTCTATATATGTACGTAACCATAACAATTTTTTTTAACTGAAATTCGAACTCGTGACACTATGATTTTAAATTGTAGTATTTCAACCATTACATGCTCCCTTGACAAATATAAATTTTTTAGTTATTTCTTTCGTAGGACATAAATAAAAAACAACTTTTGAATCTCTATTTTTATTTTTATTTTTTTGCATGTATTTAAATACGTAATATAATTTGTTTATGATATACTAAAAAGTGACTCATTAATTATAAGACTTTAATTTGACACATAAGCTAGACTTCTTGTATAGTCCAGTCTTGCAAGCCAGAAGACCAGCTCATTTGCCTGTTTTGCACATTATGACCATATCTAAGTGATCTTCACTAATAATCACATAATTAATTAGTCAAATTATGCTCAATTTATCATAGAAATAACCTAAAACAGTACCCAATTAAGTTAATTGTTTTTATGTCAAATTGGGTAAATGCATTAAGAGACATTAACGATAAATCTCTCTTGACTTTGAACCACTAGCTTTGTATTTTAATCGACGTGGCCTAAAAAACGATATTAAATCAATTTTATAAAGTGTAAAAAAAAATATATGATAAATATTATTAATATTGATAAATTTTAAGTGATATTGATTAAATGATTTAAAATTTTGCTCTAAAATAAATTATAAGATATATTTGTGTGGTGGTAAATTATCTTTTCTCGCAAATCTAATGTGAAGAGGTCATTGGTAGGGGTGTCAATGGTACGGTTCGGTCGGTTATGTTTTAACAATTATACCATCCCAATTTTTCAGATATTTTATAATATATAACCAAAATTAGTCTTTTTAAAACCATCCCAATCATATCGGTTTATAGTCGGTATCGGTACGGTTCGGTTAATTTTTTTGGTTTTTTTCACTTTTAAAATATCACCTCAAAATATACTACTATTAATATATTTCTTTGACAAATATGTTCTTGAAGAAACACTTTGATTTTTCACCAAAAAGACAAGAATGTAAAACCTTGTTGTCGTATTGTTTGATATTAAATATTGGGATAACGGTCTGAAAAATACCCCAACTTTGGTCGGATTTGCTGTTGCGATACTGAACTTTCATAAGGACCTATTACCTCCTTAGACTATTTAATACCGTATTTTAAAGGTATATATGTGCCCACGTGGACACATTATTATTTATAACTTTGCATTATTTTTTATGTCCACGTGGGCAAATATATATGTTTAAAATACGGTATTAAATAGTCTAGGGAGGTAATAGGCCCTCATGAAAGTTTAGTATCGCAACAGCAAATCCGACCAAAGTTGGAGTATTTTTCAGACCCTTATCCCTTAAATATTTAATAGGAGTGTTTGGATAGGTTTTGTTGTATTGTTTGATAGAGTATCTATCACAGTATCTTTTAATTTTAAACTCAATTAAGTAAAGGCTAATTAAAGAGCAAAGACCCAAAGTCGTCTAGTCATCAGAGACCTAGGACCTAAGTTATATTTATATTTGAAAAATGTTATAAAATATATTTATATATTAAATTTAACATATTGTTAATATATAAAATATATTTACATGTAAGGTTATTAGATTCGGTTCGGGAATTTTTTGATTTTTTTCTTAAATTAAAAAGACCATCCCAATTGTTCAGGACGGTTATACACTTAAATAAAAGTCCATGGTTTTATTGAAAAAATAGCATAAATCGGTTCGCTTCGGTTGGTTTGGTCGATTTTTCATATTCTTTTGACACCCCTAGTCATTGGGATGTCCATAATTAAAGTACTTTTCTTCATCGACAAATGACTTTTTACGCAAAGTAGTTATAAAATTTACACAAATATTACCAACATTCAAAGTAATAAAACTATAACTAAAGAATATAAATTTAAAACTAAAAGAAATAGCTAAAGTGAGTCTCATAGTTTCAAAAAAATTGTACACTAATTAAATTAAAGTAGAATAAAAAAAATTATTTCCACAATATCCTTGATGAAACAAGTACGTCGATATAGAGGTGCCTGCTTCAGTCTCAAACTATTAGAATATATATAATATAATATAATAATAAGAGAATACTAACCAGTTTGCGAATACACTGAGAATATCTTTGTCAATGTTTTAAATATTTATTTCACAAATATAATCAATGAATTTAAACGGTGAAAATAATCTTTTATAAAATACATGATAAAATTGAGTATAATATAGGTAAAATAATTTGATCTTTCCTTTACCTAATAAAAACTTAATACACTGAACTATCGCAATATTAATACATACTTCAAAACAAAGATGTATTGGATCATCAATGAATGGCTAACAAATTTAATTCTCATCTTACAATAACTTGTTCTCCAAGAAAGTTACACTTGTTACATCATCATGGGCAGGCTCAAGCTACTTTTTAATTGACTTAACTTTCTATATCTTGTTTGGAGCGCTACCTCCGAATGGGTCCTATAGTGCGCGATTCAAATTTAGTTGGAGCTTCAATGTGAGCTTCGGACACCGAATGGAAAACCAAGAAAAAAACTTCCTTAGTGTTGTTATTGAACTGTCAGATCTGTAAAGTCTACTTTCCACAAGAAAAACCTTGTGATAAAGAAAAATCTGGTAAAAAAGGAGTAAGAATTTGTTATACTTTTACATAGAGGGGAAACTACTTTAGCCAAAATTAGGGGGAAAGGTTGAAGGTTGAAGGTTGCTTTCTGAATTTTATTTTTTAGCTACTCCTACTATTTTTGTCTTAGTCAATTATTCTTGTAATTCCTCGTTTCAATTTATTTGTCTCATTTTTTATTTGACACTAAATTTAAGAGAATAAAAAAAAAAGTTTTCAATCTTGTGGTCTTGAACTAAAGATATGTAAATGTATCAAAATGTCCTTTAGTCTTTGTTCGTCTTATACATGACCTATGAATAGTTAAAACTAAATAGTTGTAAAAAAGAAAAAAAAAATTTTGTTTTAAACGGACTAAAAATAAAAGCAAGACAAATAAATTAAAACGGATGAAGTATCTATTATTAGTAACCATTATTGGAATTTTAGTAACTTTCACCTTCTATATTGATTTTTGTGAGAGATTAATTAGGTTGAAGGAGGCGTCTTAGAGTTTCAAATTTCACAAGTAAAACTCAAAAATAGTACTAACTCCTTTTCAAAATTGACTATTTGTGAATTTTTCGGGTGAAGGGGAAAGTGCCTATCTTGACCGACCAACTTCCAAAATATTCTTAATTGGGTCGGTCTATCAACAATAGCGAAGTCATGAATTTCCTTTGAGAGTTTTTAGAAGTATACAATATAATTTTTCGACGATAAGTGGAAAAGCATGTTGGCAAACTTAAAAGCAGGGCAGCCAAAACAAACAAACTTAAGCAGCAGAAACTTATAAACTAACTTTCCTTGAAATAATAGCGGAAAGAAACACAACTTAACGTTTGTCTTTCCTCTTCATTTCCACAACTTAAACGTGTACTCTAAGCTCACTTTCCCCTCTTTCCCTATATATATTTCTAACTATTTTTTTTTTATGAACACAACAACACGATAAAAGAGATTGAAAAATGGATCGTAGATCATCGATAGAGAGTGAAGGAAGTGTTCATTTAGAGATAAATGGGATGTTAAGTTTAACAGAAAGTGGTGTTCCAACTATCTTTGAACCTCATAGTACAATTGAGACAAAGAATAGCAGTACATCAAATTCTGTTTCTCCGAAAAGGGGAGTGGTTCGTGCACCGGAGAAAAAGATTACTCTTTTTGCTCTAAGGCTAGCAGTGTTGGAAAAGGCAGCAACTGGACTAGGGACACTTGGTTTCATATGGGCAACAGTTGTGCTTCTTGGTGGCTTTGCGATCACTTTAGACACAACAGACTTTTGGGTCATAACAACTATTCTGTTGATTGAAGGAACAAGAATCTTTAGCAGGAGTCATGAGCTTGAGTGGCAGCATCAAGCAACATGGTCTATTGCTGATGTGGGGATCAGCAGCTTTCGCGCGATTAAATCAAGTACAAGGAGCATTGTCAAGGCTGCAAAAGCAGTTTTCAAGCCTTTTTCTGATGTTACAAAGGCAAGCAGTAGGGAAATTGGAAGGAATTCACAACAGACAGCTCGTGGGAAATGGGATAAGCGGAGGGTGCCAACACGAATGTGGACTAGTTCAGAGGTTCCTCTGCTTCCATATGCGCGATGGATGTTCATAGCAAGAAATGTTAGTAAGATGTTGTACTGGCTCCAAATATTATCTGCAACAGCATGTTTGGTGCTTTCATTGATGAAGCTTGTTTTGAGGAACTTTGGTGAAGTGGCCAAAGGAGATACCGATAAGAAGAACAGGAAAAGTGCTCTACTTATATTCTATTCCCTCGCGTTCACGGAGGCATTGCTTTTTCTCTTGGAAAAAGCATATTGGGAATGGAAGATCAACTTTTGTAGACTGTTGGAGGAGGTGAACAAAGAATGTGAATTGGGGCCATCAGGTATGACTTGTGTTAGGAGGTTCTTTTATGATGCTTATTCAAGATGTGTTAATGGGAGCATATTTGATGGTCTTAAGATGGACATGGTTTCATTTGCTATGGAACTCCTAGCCTCTAGCTCACCAGATGAACAGCTTATTGGTGCTCAAATCCTAAGAAAATTTGCTACGAGTCCTCGATATTGTTATGACACCCTTCAGAAGATTGGAACAGACATAATAGTAATGGAGAGGTTGGTTGAGATGTTGAATTGGAAAGACATCCAAGAAGAAGAGTTGAGGCTATCAGCAGCAGAGATCATATCGAAGATTACTGGTAAAAAGCAAAATTCTCTTCGTGTTGCGGGGATACCTGGTGCTATGGAGTCCATATCTTCACTTCTTCAAATCAGCAGGATGCCAACTGGAGCAAGTGATGAAATCTGTGAAAAGAGGATCATCTTTGACAATGAGAACTACGGATTTTGGACATTCAATCATTTGGGGCTGCTCATTCTGAAGAAACTTGCTCGCGACCACGACAACTGTGGGAAGATTGGCAATACTAGAGGTCTTCTGCCCAAAATCATAGAGTTCACACAAGCAGGAGAGAGATTACTAAGAGAGGAATCAGCCACACCAACACAGATATTGACGCTAAAACGGTCTCTCCAGGTCGTGAAGATGCTTGTAAGCACAGCAGGCGCCACAGGTAAGGAGCTAAGAAAAGAAATTTCAGAAATAGTCTTCACCATTAGCAATATCAGAGACATATTAAGATATGGAGAGGGACACCCTACTTTACAACAATTGGGAATAGAGATCTTGAAAAGTTTGGGATTGGAGGAAGATGCAACAGAGAGAATTGGAGGCACCGGTGGAATCCTTAAGGAATTGTGCAATATCTTCCTCAAGGAGGCCATGTCAAATCATCATGGTCATGTAAGAACTGCAGCAGGAGAAGCCTTAGCTATGCTGGCACTTGAAAGCAAGAACAACTGCCATAGGATATTGAAACTGAAGGTGACTGGCAAGCTTGTCCAAGCATTGGAAGTTCCATTGCTTCGAATAAATGCAGCAAGAATCCTGAGAAACTTGTGTGTCTACAGTGGAGAAGGTTACATTGAGGAATTGAGGGAGATTGCTTCTGCAGGACCAACTGTAAGTGCCACAAAAACTTATTCATTCAGTTCCTACTTAATCGAATTTCTCAAACCAGAAACAAACATAAACTTATAACCGTTTCAGGTACTCAAAGCAATTATGACAGAGGAACACAAGTTACAAGAAGTAATGATGGGACTAGGCGCGCATATATTCAAGTTTATAACACCAGAGGAATCAATCATCATGTTCCAGAGCGCGAAAATTCAAGAATCTGAATTGGCTGCAAAACTTGTTGAGATTCTTAGGAAGCATCAACATCCATCAATAAAAGTTCCAAGAATTAGGAGGTTTGTCATGGAGTTGTCAATCTGGATGATGAGGGATAAAAGAACAAACATTCAAGTGTTGGGAAATCTGGGAATGGAGACGGAGCTCGAGTACATCATAGAAACAACATCAGAGCTAGAGAGCTTTAATGTTTTCTCAGGAACAGTTGGAATGAATCGACACAGCGTGACAATCCACTCACTGGTGGATACTGCAATGAAGTTGTTGGCTGGTGAAGAAGAATGATAGAAGCCTCAACAGTTCTTGCATCAACAATGTATACCAATGGAAGGCAGTAATGTTGTACATATTGAAATATATGGTAGATCATTCTTTTTCTATAGTTTAATATTTATGTATAGAACTTGTAACATATAATATTAAGAGATATTATTTCGTGATTTTACAACAATTTCCCTTTTTTCCAATGTAATACTACTTTATTGCTTAAAGGAATACAAACTTTAATTAAATTGAAACGTACTTGGTTTGGATTGATATTAAAAGGTTCAATATCAAATTTGAAATCATTTAGAGTTGATTTGGATCAATTTAAAGCAAATGTGCCTTGGTGAAATTTAGGTGCAAGTCTTGTGTTCCGTCAAGACTTAAGAACAAATTGTTCCAAAGATGCAACAAAACTTGTAGCAGAGTCTCAGGACTTTTAACATAGTTGTTTCTAAATTATGATAAGCATTGATTACCTGCAAATCGAAAAACAGTTCAAACAAATAAATTCATCATTAACAGGATTTCAGACACCTCGAAAGGTAAAAACAATGTTTCATGTTGAATGATTCAAAGTTGTTCCATTTGACACACAATACACAAACACTTTAAAAACGAATGAATAAGAAAAACTTGACAGCGCTACCAATTCCAATTTTGTCGAGAAAAATTGTGCAAATCACATGTACATATACAAAACACATTCTGCTCAGTCCATAATTTACAACAAACAATGGGCCTAATTACTTCACAGGGGAGTAAATACATAGCTGAATCCTTGTACACAAAGAAGGAAGACCTATGTAAACTAGTGACAAACGAACCCAACCCCCCTTCAATTCCCACAACCACCTGCCCCAACTCTCATCACTCCTGACAGAAAGAACAAATATTTACTCCCCCCAAAAATGTACATCCAGCAAACAGCAAATTTGTATAACCACTATAACTTTTTCTGCTACCCGTAATCCGTTCCAAATGTATCTTTGTAAAAAGTCAATCTTTCATATCATTATTTGTTCTTGAAGAAGTTGAGATCCCAACGACGCCACAAACCATCCATGACATTACTTGTTGGGTTCTTTACAACAGTCACAGTAGCTTTAGTACCATCAACCGTGTCAACACTGGACGAACTTTGATTGCTGACAAGCTTCTCACGATGAGAAGCTCCATTGCATTCCACTTCTTTCACTGATGAAGTACTACTAGCTGGAGTTACTGATACTTTTTTAGTATCTGGAACTTGGACTTTGGCGTCTGAATCGTGCTCATTAAAAACTACGGCACTAGCACTAATTTCTTTTGAGGGGGTACATTGCTTTGCAGTAGACAACTCCTCTCTAGTGTCCTGCAGAGGTTGAGGAAGTTCTATGACAGCATCCGAGGACGCTTGTTCAGCCGGAGGAGGTTTAACCTCCAGGTCCTTTAAAGACTCGAGTACTGCTTTCATTAACATCTGATTTTTTTTCACCAGTCAAAATGTCAAAGCTGAGGAAGAATACTGAAGCCAATACTAAAGTGATGCAATTCTGTAAAATTCAGCGTACTTACCCTTTCTTCTTCATCTACATTACTTGGAAAATCTGCCATATTATCAAGTGGGTATTCCACATAGTCATCATCATCTATTGATGCAGGAACATTGGGACCAAATGGATCACCATTGGAAAGTTCAAAGCTGATCATTTTTGAAGATGATGGGGCAGAGTAGGTTCCAGTACCTTCTTCCTAAAGAAGAAAAAAAAGTATGAATTAGTTATACAACAACACAATTTACTTTTGCCAAGCCATACTAACATTTCAGACCCGGAAAAGTAACAAGGGCGTCTGTTATCAATTATATTCTATTGGAGGCCAACTTGCCAAGAAACATGAAATTTCCATAAATTCTTAAAACAGACAAACTATTCCGGTTAGAGTGTGATATTTCAAGTGATTGATGAAATGGAAGAGCATTTGAGGAATATAACATTCTAAGAAAGTTTTCGCTGTCTAATTTCCATAGTAAAATAAATCTGAGACTTGTGGGATTACCTGGTCTGCAGTCTGGTTATCCTGAGCAGATATATCAGAAGGGACCTGAACAGAATTAAATAAACAAGAATGAGACATCAAATATAGGATACACTATTACCAAAGAACTTATCTTTTGGCAAAGTTGTGCTCACCAATGATTACATTAACTTAACAGACTGCAAATATGCAACACAGACTTACTAGAAGAATGGTTTCGTAAGACCACGTGGACACACATAGAAGCCTAACCACTTGAATCCAACCAGATACATTAACTGGGGTTAGCACAGCTCACAGTTGAAAATAAATAAATAATTTCTCTTTTATCCTCAACATCTCTTCTTTTTTATCTCATCCCCCTTATCCCCCATGGCGGAGCTACCTTGCTTAAAGGGATGTCATTTAACACCCCTGGAAAATTACATTGTAGATAGGTAAAAAAAAAATGTATACTATATGTTGAATCCTCTCGGCTTTTTCGTGTGAATACTTCTTTATATTTTGACTCCCCTTAGTGAAAATCATGGCACTGCCACTGCTTCCCCCATCCACTATCCCTTGGAATTCTCCCTGTAGATGCCTACCCCTTCCCTTCCCTTTATGTCACCAGAAACTATCCCTGGAATTCTCCCTGTAGATGCCTACCCCTTCCCTTCCCTTTCTGTCACCAGAAACTACCCCTTAAGTATTCTTGCCTCGGACCACTCCTTTTCCATCACAAAAACCCTCAGCATCATGGATCTCTCCGCTAAATCTCTTCTTACAAAATAAAAGAAAGCAAGCATCATATAACCTTCAACAGAATGTTCTCAACCTTGACTTCAGAAAAGCCAAGTAACGTTGGAAAGGTTCAACGAACATTGAGAAGAATTCGCTTGCACCTGTAGACAATAGGTATACATAAGGCCACGGGTCTTCGTGATGGCCTTCTTGGGAGCCATGGTCTTCCCAACGAAATATCATTCCATCAACATCAACATTTTACCGATAGTTATGAACCTCTTCGCAAAGCCGCAAAGACATTCCTTGGTGCATATGATTCTTGCCGAGGTATTTCGGTCGTTATCACAATGCACAAGACGGCATAACTTCTTTGGAGGCTGCATCCTATTCTTACAGATCTGGGCAATAGAACATTTTTCTCGTGTCATCCGCAAATGGACTACTGCATAGATGCCCATAACAGGATCCAGAGCCACGAGATCGCCTCAGACATTGGAATGTGCCCACTGGAGAGAAAAAGTGGCGCACGTTTTTGACCTGCCTTACTGGAGATTCCATCCGGTGGAAATATCCTTGGATGGCGTTTGTCAAGACTCGGCACTTGTACTTTATCAAGTTGATTGGGTTAGGAGGCATTCAACCATATACGCCTCTTTGAGTTTTGCAACAATTTGAAGTTGTCCAAGACATACTGCTATGGTTGACCATGGCATTACATGGAGATGGTTTTACCTCAATCCCAGCAGCATAGGTAAGGAACTTGCAATCAGAATGGGATTACATGATTCCATTGAACATAGGAGAAGAAAGATGGTGCACGCCAATGTATTACGCATGGCGAACCACTGTGAGCCATCTGACTCAACCAAAAGTGCAGAGGAGATCATAGGATTTGCAAACAACCAATGGGTCGAAAAGGTTAGAGAATAAGTACTTCCTCTCATGGAACTCACCACGCCTATGTACAATCAGAGAGTTCCTATTTAATATAGGTGGTTGAGGAAGAAGAGGATCTTGAAGAGGACCCGGAATAAGATTCGGAAGAAGACCCAGAAGAGGACCCAAAAGAAGATCTAGAAGAGGATCCCAAGGACCCAAAAGAAGATATGTAGAAGACCATAGAGAAGGTTCAGAAACGGGTTCCAACATCTATAATCCGAGAGATGGAGGAGTGATAGACACGGCACCTGAGTATAACCTCAATGAGTCTCCAAAGTACCACTCGGGGCCATACTATGATATATGAGTGATTACAACGATGACAATGATGCTTCAACATGGCCTTAGATTATCTTTTCCCATTTATACTTTATCATATTTCCTCAAAGAGATGTATGATCTATCTCTTTTGTGTGCCTTGTGGCCACCCTTGTACTTCCATTTCTTAGGCTTTTACTCGCCTACTTCATTTGTAAGATCCAAACCGCCTTTGATGAATGAAAGTTATGTTTTGTTCCAAATTCAAAATGTCTGTAAATGGATCATTTATCATCAAACGGATTGCAATGTAGGCCTACCTCTAGCAAAAAGAGACTCCATATTAGGACGCATTTTGAATGTCGCCAACTTGGCGTATATACGTGTTACAAATTTGTTACATCTTTCAACATCTCCCAAACTAACATGGTTCCCTTTTCTTTCTTTTTGTTCATCATTATTCCCCAAAAGAACATTGATTTGTATCGACTTGCAAACTGACTCACGATACAACCTTCGATCTGTTTCTGACAAAGAAGAATTCAACGTTGTTGCAAACATAATGATACCTATAGAGAGCCCCTAGAGTTCTCAAAATATAGCAGATATCCAAACATGGCACAGGAGCTTGAGATCCTAAGGGAGGAATTACGTTAAGTGCGAGACTTGGCCAAACTTTTGGCTACCACTTCCCCAACTTTCAAGATGCCCATCTATTTCTCAAAAACTGACTTACCTTCTACTGACTTAGCCTAAACAAACTTAGTATGCTCCTACTCATGGTCAAGCCCCACCAGCTTCTCCATCAGCAGTCAGGGCTTTCCTTTCCTGACCTTTCTACTCAAGACCTGCCATACCTACCAACTTGGCAATGCAACAGATATTTGGGGCACACCTCGTCGCTCCCTACAAGCCTCTTGTTCCACGTGTATATGCCATTGGAGCTCCTACCTTCACAACGCCAGTTGTGGTCAATGTCCTGCATGAGGTCAATCAATATGTATAAATAGAGAAAGATGCTCGATTGAAAAAAGATGCATCAACAAACGTCGAACTTCATGGTCTAAGAAAGGCGTTAAACAGTTTGCAAGTCACTAAGGGAACGGAGAGCCTTGATTGTGATGACTTGTGCATCCATCCAGACATTGATATGCCTGTGGGGTACAAGCCACCAAAGTTTGACATATTTGATGGAAAGGGTGTCCCTCACACACATTTAAGGGCGGCTTTGTTTCAATTTTAAGAGAATGAACAACATTATTCCAAGGAGATAATGTAGGGAAAAACAATTTCTTTTTTAAAGTTTACATGATTGTTGCCATGGATATTTTAAGGGATCGTGCAGAGTTGCATGTTTTTCATGGTGGGTGAATAATGCAGGTCTCTCCTTCAATTTTGTCGATCATACCAACACTTTTGGAGCCTTCAATGAGATCGTAGACTAATTTGGAATGAAGCCCTACTTCTCATGAACTTAAGAGGTCCTTATCTATCTAACTAAAGTGGAAGAGAGAGAGCAAAAATGTGTAGGATGATCGTGTAGAATCAAACAAGTTTGGAAGTTCCATTGTGATGAATAAGTGGACGGCAAGAACCGAAAAAAAAATGATCATCAATGTGATGGTGAATTCTCCAAAAGGAAGAGTATTTCTCGAATCTATTGATGCAAGAAATTCGTCTACTTTTTTGGTGTAAACAAGTAGTCTTAGATAGCTCGGAAGTAATCAGCACAACTATAGACTGGCTGTAACTTGGTAGGTATAGGATACTATGTAATTACAACACTTTTGGAGGGGAACTACACTTTTGAGGTAGTATACCTGTGGATAAATATAGACTAACTGCTACATTTCTCAAAAAAAAAAAAAAAAATTTGTTTACTTATTCTATCAAAATGTTCTCCTTGTTTCAAAACACTATAGACAAGATTGGGGCAAAAAATGTTGTTCAAGTTGTTTTAAATAAATCGAGAGAAAATGTTGAAGGGAGAGTTCTCGCATATTTATTGGACTCTATGTGCTGCTTATTACACTTTGTCTTAGGTAGCAAAGGAACAACATCACCTCGTTTTCCCTAGATCCACAACTACCTTGTTGGACTTCTTGTCATGAGTTTTACCTTGGACAACACTATAATAATTTTTTCATCTTTATCCTTCTCATTAACATGCACTTGGCATGTAGTTTCGACCACTTTAAGATTAAGTTCATCCAATGATGGTTCTTTAATACAAACTTTTCCATGAGTAAGAGAGTTAAAATAACTAGAAGAAGTAAGAATGTCAAAGATAGAATAAAAAATAACCTCACTCAAACTCACTTCTTTTTCTTTCTCAATCTCATGATCATCCCTCCCTTTTTTCTATCTTATGATCCTCTTCCTCCTTTTTTTACCTTTGACATCACATTCTCTCCATACAACAGATACTCTCATTTTTTCGCTCTTGGGATGTCAACATGTACTCCCTTACTCCTTTCATTCTTCTCTCAAAAATTTTCATTGTTTCCTCAAAACGTTTATGATCTTCATAAACTTGTGATGGAGTTAAAAGTGTAAGTGCATATTTTCTCCTATTTAGCTCAAGAGAAACTCTATTCTTTCTCCTATCATGAGTTGCATTCCTATTAAATTGTCATGGACGCCCAAGCATGATATGACAATATTGCATTGGAATAACATCACAAAAAAACATTATCATAATATCTCACAATGGTGAAAGAAATGCATTGCTTAGTCAGCATAAGGTCATCAAAACCATTCAACCATTATTGCTTTTAAGAAAGTGTGTTTGATGCATTGTAAGTTCCAACTTCTTCACCAAGTATGAACTCACCACAATAGCACCACTTGCACTACCAATAATCATAAAGCAAATTTTACCCTTTATCTCACACATTGTATGAAAAAACATATTTCCTCCTTAATCAGCTATGGTGACATTAATATCATCCAATCGTGTGGCTATCATAAGGAGTGCTTCAACATGTTGGTCGCACTTTAGTCCCTTAACTGCCTCCCATATGAGTCCTATGTTCATCACCACAACTTGTTTGAGACATCTTTAAAAATAACAAAGATCTCTCCGTTTGGCTATTTTTCCTCTATTGATCTCTCTCTTGTTTTTTCTTCCGCTCAAATTACTACCTTTGGTTGGTTCCTTTAAGATTTATACATAAACCCTACTAGTAACAAACCTTTCTCTTAGTTTTCAATACCAATAGTAGTAATATAATTCTCTTAGTATTTTGTTCTTTGATTTCTATTATTATCTATTGTTCCTTGTACTAAGGTTATCATATTCTTTTGTTGTTACTACTGTCCCTTTTGCAAAATGTTGTCTTGCTTTCCTTATTTTTGCCATAGCTTCTTCACTTCCTTATTGCTCTCCATGCTTACTCATTATTTGTCATGCTTTCCAAACTGCTTTGAATTGTTGTCTTCGAGCCAAGAGTCTATCGGAAACAACCTTTCTATATTTTGACCTGAGGGTCTATCCAACCTCTCTACCTCTGTAAGGTAGAGCTAAGATCTACATACACACTACCCTCACCTTACCCAGTTGTGGATATTGTTGTTGTTGTTGTTAACTGTAATATCATTCATTGTCCATTACTTGATCAGAAACAAGAAAAATCAATCTTAAATTCTTAACCCTCAACTTTTCACTGTAACAGATGATACCTTTGATTTTTCATTACTCATAGAAATGCTAAAGTTCACCACAGCTCAATGATTCTGCACTTTGGTTTAGCTGCATAGCTAATTTGTTCACTTCCCAACAGTTTTTGGATTTTCTCATCGCTCCCATGTTTTGGGATTAATCCTTTCTTTCCTTAATCAGCTAATTTGTTCAAATCCATATTATTATTATTTTCAAATTCCCAAATGAAATAATTTAGAAAAAATACGTACTGGGTACGATAATCTACATCTAGGCATTGAGCTAACCTCTATCATCAGCCAGGTTAGTTGGACTTTCGTCCTTGGCCTCATACTAATGTAGATAAAGTTCACACAAATGAGACATATTCATGCTAGTAGGAAGAACAAGTAGAAAGGAGGGTAAAATGGGTTGGAGTGTTGAGGTGGTATACCACGTGGCGTCCACCTCATCAAAATGTAAGTGCCACATGGGATTGAGTGTCCCCCTTGTACAACCCTAACGGAGGAAGGGTATATTTGAACCATTTAGGTGACGGCAATGGTATTTTCGTACAGATAGTACAACAGAGGGTAAAATTGATCCTTTTAGCATAGTAAAGGGACAAATTGATCCTTTTCCCTGTATTTAGTTGTCTCCAGCATTCGGTAACTACACATTTTCACCCATAACTCCTTTTCAACTTGAACAAGGAATTCAAGCAAACGTGGCCGCATATAAATTTCTTTTCCAATGCTTGAGTTTGTTCTCTTAAAAATCCGGATCTTCCCATAATCTAATGGAGCTCGTGCAATCTAGTTTACCAATAATCAAAGCAATAACTGGAAGGTTTTTCTGTTACCTCTATCCGACTCATGGGTCTTTTGGAGCGAACTTGCTTTATTACATCTTCGGTGCTACTAGCTGGTGCAGCTGCAGCTGATAACAAATTAAACATGTATCACACCCGATAGTTGTATGGTGTGAAACTTCATAATAAACCCTGTTTTTCCTTTTCTAAGATGAAACTGAAGCAAACGAAACACCTGCGGCAAATTAAAGAGAACAGAAGAGTAATACCATCATGGACATCATCCATATAGTCCAGTTCATGGACTGTACTCCAACTGCCCTGGAAATAATTTAGAATTCAAATCCAGTGAGTTTTATGAGACCAACTCAGCAGTTCCTCACACTTGAACCAACAATGACATGGATATTGGTAGAACTATACCTTGCCAAAATAATCTCGTGGCATGTCAAAGAATGTAGCACCAGCTTCATCCATTGGTGGTTGCAAAACATTGTTGAAGAAGATACTTATAGAATCAAAATAAAACTGTGGGCGCGGAGAGTTGTGATCACCCTCAAATTTTATAATATTCTTGTCTCCCTGCCAAAATTAAAAGTACAATAACCAAAAAAATAGATGGGATATACTGGCATACGCCATATGTGGGAACACAGCAATAAAGACCACTTACAAGGATAAGTAATGTAAAAACAAAAGAGAACTGCTTGAAATCTTATGTCCAACAAATTGCAAATCAATTTCATACAGTACAAATGTTCAAGAGAGAACATATTGTCATATTGCTTTAGTGTATTCAACTTCACAGATAACAATGCAAGTGTATCGGATAGAATATACATAGGAACATACAAAGGAACTAACGGTCCAAACCTATGCATCTACTTCAAGAAGAATAAGGAACATTAGAAATGCATTCAAACACATAAGGTATGTAGAGAAAAGAACAGAGGAAAAAAATTATCCATTTTTTTCCTTTTAGTCCTTTCTCCGGAGGGGGGGAGGGATAAATTAGACAATTACCATGTAAGCATCAAATACACGATCTGAATGATGGGGCTGTATAAAATCATCTTCAACACCATGACCCAGTAAAACAGGAACAAAGCATGACTTTGCAACCTACATAAAAGTTAGCGTTAAGAAAAGATCAAAGTTGGTAAACAAAATTGTGCTAAAAACAAAATGAACTGTCACTTCTGAAAATGCACCCACACGAAAACCTGAAACTGGTTAGGAAAATTTCCTACAATATCTTCACTTAAACACTGTTCATTTGTCAATTGCTGAACGTTTTCAAACATCAAAAAGAAAAAGCTTATATCATCAAAACTCATACATAAAAAAACTTCCCAAAGGAAATACCTTAATTGTGTTCAACTCAGCTATGTCAAACTTTGCCTTTTTTAAAACTGCTCTGCGCATATATTGGATTGCAAATTTCACCTAAAAATAACAGAAAAGGAGAATGTTTAGAAAGAGTAATGGGTTAGGAGAAAGAAGAAAAGGAGGCCACACTCCTTTAGTTGCAAAGAGAAAATTTGAGAATAACCCAAGAAAAGAACACAAAGTAAATTTCAATCTGCAACAGAGATTTCAACTATAAAACTTTACGGTGAACTTGGGCAGCCGTATTTTGTAAGTGTCTACAAGTTCCGTCATCAAATCAACCAAATCGGAAAAGGGACTGTCTAAAACCATTCCAGCAATGGATGGATCCTCAGCACCGTACATGAGGCTGCAAAATCGATATTTAAGTCAGTCACTTCAATACTGCTGCCACTGAAGCACAATGTTATAGGTATAGATAATACAGAAAACAAAGAGGTAGAGAGGTTGCATGCACATGCACTCGGATATCAAGACAAACTGATTACCCCATGTGTTAGCTATCCAGAAAAAGAAAACCGTTCTCCAAAGTAATATTAACACTTTCCATTTGAAGAAATTCTTGCGCACAAAGCATCCCATCTTCTCTTGATATACATAATCAAAAATAAAATTCTCATCTAATGATAACTTTGCATATCAAGACCAATTTTGNTCCCCCTTCTTTCTTGCTGACTAAAACTTCATTCCACTTGACCAAGTGAAACTTGAGCTTATTTGGATCGCAGTTTCCTTGCCAAAGAAAATTTCTTCTAATGCGCACAAAGCATCCCATCTTCTCTTGATATACCTAATCAAAAATAAAATTCTCATCTAATGATAACTTTGCATATCAAGACCAATTTTGACCATCACCTGTTATAGTTAACAACTACTACGTTTGGCCAACCAAACCTTTCTTGAGCTAAAGGCAACATGAATGGTGTGATAAATGGTTTTGTAATACAAATTTCTGATCCTAAAATATTGAATTTACGTATGTTTTGCGACATGTTAAATGTTTTAGTAATACAAATTATGTGATCCTAAAACATATTAATTAAATATGTTTTGGGAGATTTGACATGTTTCACGTCTCAACCATTAACTTGACTCACAATGCACCTATGACTAAGATTGTGAATGCCTAAGACCCAGTGTTGTCAAAGGAGCGCTTAAGCCCTGAAGCGAGGCTCAAAACGTGTTGAGCGCTTCACCTCGCTTTATGTGCACTTCAGTGTCGTCATCAAGGTTCTAAGACAAACTTTCCCTTGCCAATGAGCCTCTTATGAAGAAGTGACACTAAACAATTGAGCGTTTCACCTCGCTTTATGTGCACTTCAGTGTCGTCATCAAGGTTCTAAGACAAACTTTCCCTTGCCAATGAGCCTCTTATGAAGAAGTGACACTAAACAATTGATGTTTCACTTTATCATAATTTTTTTTCTATTTCTTTGGTCATATATTTGTCATTCATGTTTATAATTATTAGTCTTGGACTAAACATATACATTTGTATTTTTTTCTCCCTTTGCGCCTTTTTCATTAAAGCCCACGCTTTATTTGCACTTTGCACTTAAAGCCCCCACAGACCTTAGAGCTCTTTTGCGCTTTTCGACTTTAATAACACTGCTAAGACCTATACGCACAGGCTTGGCTCCCTAAACCTGACCACATCATAGAACAAGACATTTTGAATTTAAATACATCTTACTAGGAGCACAAACTTCTGGTCAAAGTAATCATATACCAGAATGGCCTGTTATGGATGTCAAAGAAATACAACTAAACAATGTTCTCCCCTGTTGTGGATTTGGTATGCCTTCAATTGTTCGATATCTATAAATGTGACACTTTCCTTCTGGGCCATCTGATACGCAACATACAGTACTACTACAACATTAAAAACTCCACCAGTGTCTCATATTAGTTCAAGAAATTAAAATTGAGGAAAGCAACTCCAAGCCTTATATTTCCCTGGTTGTTCAACAATTCGGATGACCAGCAGGTTATTCAATGAGTAAGGATCTAGATACTTTTCCCCTAATCCTTAACTTCATAATAAGCTATTATGCTTGCCAGATCAAGATGCTAACTCCATGCTCACTGCTACAGCTCATTAAAAAAATTAAATACTCTCTTCAACTCAATCTGGCAAGTTTACCCCTTCACCTAGGGTCTGCTACAAGATACCAGTCCCTCTTTAAGACGCTATATGGCCACTTGACCATCAAAACAAAAGTTATTATGTCCACAAAACAATGTTCTGTTGTAATCCAACAAAAAGTAGCAACATTTTTCTGTAGTCCATTCAAAAAAACAGAAGAAAAGTGGCACATCAGCTCCTGCCACTGGAGCACCAATAACACACTGATGATCCACCTGTTGTAATCTATAGCCATCCCTGCTGCAAAGAATCTAAAAGCAAAGCAGTGCACATGAGGCAGCATGATCAACATAAAAGCAAGGAAATCAGATTACCTAGTAACAGCACCCATTGAACGGCCCCACAAGCCAATCAAAGAAACATTGCCATCTGTCCGCAGATATTCAACCACAGCTCTGAGATCGTCCTTCTGAGAAACAGGCAAAAAATGTCAAAAAACCTTAATAGTAGAAGGAACAGCAGCAGGCAGTTGTTTGCAACAAGAAGTAACTCAACAAAGCATCCCAGTAGAAGTAAAAGATTCTGACACAAATCATGGCTCAGAATTAACATAACACCTCCCCCCTCCCCCCAAATCTCCTCCACAGTCATCCCACCCACCCAGCTTGGGGTGTGAAGAGAAAAGAAGTAAGAGCATGTAAGGAAAATATTCTCCATCTTCTTTTACTTATACCAGGGAGTAGAAGGGGGAAAGAAGAAAAGTATTTGAAAAAATAATAATAGTAACGACAAATATGGTCCTTTGTGTTTGGGATAGGTTCAAAATAGTCACTTAAATATACTCCTGGGCAGATTAAGTCCTTTCAGTTTGCCAAAAGAGAGCACTTTTGGTTTCCGTTAGATATTTTAACAAACATTGTTTGTTAGATATAAAGGGAACTGGGGGAAAAAAAAAGATTTAACCACCAGGATCACCACACAAAAACTGCACTAGGCACCAAAAATAGCAGAAGTTGCACCTCAGAAAACAGCACCGGACTCTAGAAAATAGACCAAAAATAGTAGAAGTTTCACCTCACATGTGAGTTTTCTCATTTCACAGTTCACGTCAATTTAAAAGACAATTTGTTAAGTATTTGATGGAGACCAAAATGCTCACTTTTGGAAAACTTAAAGGACCAAAAGTTCTTAGGAATATATTCAAGGAACTACATTGAACCTACACCCAAACATAAGGGACCATTTTTTTATTTTCTTGGAAAAAGAAGGTGAAGTTTATACAAGATAAGAATTCAACGCCATAGTCCTTGCTTTATCACCACCATCCATTCAATGAGCATTATTTGAAATAACATCCACCATAACAACATAGGTTCAGCTAAACAATCAAATTCTATATTCTTTTTGCTTCAGAGATTTCCAACTCCACCATCCACAAACTAGGGCATGGAAGAACATTTACCAAAAACTAATCCAATATACAATTAGAACAAATTATTAGTAGCATGCATTATAATTTGGAAAAACGATGAATAATCACTGAAAGAAAGGGACAACAAACTTCAATCCACTAACACGCAACAAACAAAAAAAGAAGGAATACAAGTAGAAAATAAAGCAGAACTTTTTTTTGAGAAACAGAAAATAAAGCAGAGCATATTTTAACCAACTTATCAAGCCTAATATTCACTTCAATTATCCATTTATGTTGCCTCCACCATATTTGTAAACATTGGAGAAGGAAAAGTGTGAAGAATCCTGACTTGTAATAAAAAGAAGGAAAAGAAATACATAAACAACGCCAACAGTAGTACCAAAACCTAAGGCATTATTTTTCACTTGAACTCAAATAGAATAATCATCTACTCACTTCATTCCACCCCAACGTAACGTGCTCTCCTCCAGAAAGTCCAGATCCAGAAAAGTCAAGGGTGAAAACAGTGATGTTTGATGGCAATAATATAATAGCAGCTTCACTGGCATCTGCTCTACACCCGCTGCCAAAGAATCATCCAAAACAACTTAGTGAAAAAATAAAATCTTAAATGGAGTCATATTAAAATAATAAAACTTCTCCATATACTTGCTGCATGAGGAACGTACAGTAATTTTCTAGCATCACAGTGGGAAGAGTGCTACTTAACCTTCACTAACCTGTTCCCATGACAGTATATCACACAAGGTAGCGGCTTTCCTTCTGGACGAATAAGAGGCATATAATGGCTACATTTAAGAACATCATCCCTACTATTTTTAACCTGCAAAAACAGCAAGGCCCTTAAATCTAAAATGACTAGATAAAAACTCGAAAGTCGAGCATTAGGTAAACTGTTCAAGAAGATTAGCAATGATCTGACGAGTATGTAATAAGTAAGAAAAAATTCTGCATCATCTTAAACGCTCCGATATTAGTAGTCACACAATTCATCATGATAGAGCCCCTATAAAGGTTATGAGCTCAAGTCTTACAGCAGTCCATTTCACGAGCTTGGTCCAGTAACAGTAGTAAAAGCATATTGCTTTTGGATTAGGTAACCACACAAATCGCCAGAGTCTACATAACAAATAAGTAGAGAGACTACAAAAATCATTCTAAGGAAAAAAGCTTTCACTTTTTTTTTATGAAGGTGGTATTCGAACTAGTTTTTGTGCACCTCGACCAGTTCACTAGGTACCTAGCATAGGTACGGGTTACTCTGCTCACCAAAACTTAGGCAGATGGGAAAAAGTCACCTAATGTTCTTTGAGAAAAATAATTCTTTCATTATATGGCTATAGGGAAGTAGAAAAGTCTGATCTTGTCTAAAAGTGGTCATAATAAATGTCAAACTTTCAACTGCCAAAAGAAAAAAACAGTTGAAGGAAAAAACCCTCTTAAACTTAACTTACGGTTGGCTGATTTTCTAAAAAACTCTACTTGTCATAAAACCATGTACATATATACATTGAGGGCTCGCTTGACTTCAATATAAGAGAGAATCATAGAACTCTGCAGTACTAATACAATGTTAGGATTCTGGTACAGAACTTCATTAAGGTAACAAATTCATTCATAATGTTTTCCTTAACAATTAATAAGGTACTCAATTCAAGATAGAACTCACGTGCACTGAGGCACACACCTTAGTGCCTAGTGGCCCTAGACTAAACTAAAGCATAGAAGCGACGCGAAGAGCCCTCCCTGACCTTCAAGGTTTAAGTGTGCCTCAAATGAGCCTTTGACAAAACTGAGTTCTACATTAAAGTTCTTTCTAACTTCTACAAACTCCACCTAATCATCTATACAAGTAGTGGTGTTATACTCAAATAACGAAAATCGCAATGCAGTCGTACAAAGTTGCAAGATCGACTTTGCCTTCTAAAGCTCTAGTGTTTTTTCCAATCTAAGGTATCCATCTAACACCTTGTGGAGTGACTTCTTAAGTTACAAGATAAGTTATTTTAGTGATTGAACAGAAAAATCTTGCAAATAAGATTTCCAAAAAGGTGGAGAATCTTCATCCAAAGACATTTTTATGATAAAGGTAAATTTTATAGAAAAAATGAACAACACTAAGATAATGCTTTAAAAGTTACAGATTGTGCAAATCTCTGCGATTGCTAACTGGAATCTACACCATTTACAAAGATCAGGCAGGTTGCATCAGAAAGGTAGAAAGACAATATTGTTGGAGTCCCTCATTGGTGAGATTGGTCCTTGTCTCCTTACATGGTCTTGGGCAATCCTCCCCCCATGATCTAGATTTCGGGGTTGAGTTGGGCCCAAGGTCCTTAAATGCACTTATGAGTTATGACTCTCTATTTCCCTATAGTCCTAGTGATCAGGAATGGAGCTATCTCCCACAGTTACATCCTGCTAATGTTCTCTGACAGTTTTTGCATTATTGGTCTCGCCTATTCCACTCGAGACATGTTCCATATGGCACACCATAACCGATATGCTATGGAGCAATGGGGTAACAAATTATTTACTTCTTCTCATGGGTCCTTGTATGCATTAAGCACCAAATTATGCAGAGGATGTTTCTTTTTCTTATGTTCACTGCTCAGAATTGCTCCTCAAGCAATTATTCATGAAAAAGAGCAAACTTTTCAGGGAGTTTTGGAGATCCACAAAGATGAATAAGGGAAGTATCTTCATCCCTTCTCAACAGCCACAAGTAAATAAATTTCACCTGTGAATTTGCCCCTAATTGGTTCAGTCTAGGGGAAATCTTTAGCTTGTATATAAGACTTGAACAGTTTATTAAGTTCCTCTATTTCTACAAAGAAAATTGAATTAAAGTTCTTTTTTTTTTTACATTAAAAATTGAACCAAAGTTCATTAAGCTCCTCTTTCTCCCCATTCTAGCAAATTCTTCAGAATCTAAGGTCTCATATTGTGGTTTCTCCGTGTGGCACGATATGCTGAAGATTATTAGGAGAGCGCCACATAAGGAAGTCATCAGACAATCTGTGTTTCCAAAAGTTAATTCTT
>NC_064282.1:26337785-26351309 GCF_019186545.1 Solanum stenotomum
CCCCCCCCCCCCCCCCCTTACACACTTCACACTAGATGTTTCAGTAGAAGTCTCCCAATCCTTCATTATGTGTTTCCATAAGACAGTTAAATTTGGCATCATGATTTGGTTGATCCTCCATTCCCCAGCTGCAAACAGCATATCTCTGCTATGAAATTTCTCCATAACGCGTGTTCCTCAATGGGAATTACTTATAACAATTGTCTTGTTGCTTCTCAATACATCATTCTAGCGGAGGCTAGAGAATAGCATACCTCTTATATGTTCAGTGTTTCTACACCCTAAATTATTATTATTTTGAACTGGAAAGATAAGAAGTAAGTTTCTACACCCTAATTATAAAGAGCAAAGGGATTTAACACATTTCCTAAGATATTGATACTACAAAATAATCATACAGATTTTTCTTTCAGTTGGTCAAATTGACAAAGTAAAAGTGTCAGCTATTATTTTTGCTTGCATTTGTTGTCTTATGAACAAACAGTTTATATTTGAATACACATTGGCCTGAGAATTGATTAGCTGACTATAATTCTTTCTTTTGCTCCCATAGAATATTAGATGTCTCTACTTGGTTCATTTTCATTCACTCCCATAGAATACTAGATGTGTCTTCACGTTATACACTTTCAACCTACTTGATAGGTTGTAAATATACTTCTAGATCAGTTTCTGGTTGTCCAACATCGACTGTCTCATATTAGTTCTCCAATTCATTACTTGGTTGCTAACAAAGATTAAGTCAAATGAAGAACACGCGTGAACAAGGGTAAAGAAACAGAGTCTATTTATGAGTACATAAAACATTGAAGTAATTCAGAGACCTAAATTTTATTGATAACAATAGGCTATTAATTACCAATGTACTCACCTCCAGATCCTTCCTTTGGTACCATTTCCCTTTAAGCATGAATTCTTCATCAAGCAGATCATTTTTAGGGTCATACTCAGCCCTGCAATCAACAGGAAGTAGGGTCTTTAGTTTCAGATTTACATCTGTTATAGTTCAAGAGATTGGAAGAAGAATATTGGTATACATAAGTTGTCAAGACATATTATGTTATAAGGAAATCAAAAAAACTTTTTGCTTCTGACAGATAACTGATGGTAGTAACCTCAATTATCTTGCATAGAAACAGATATCTCGCTGCTTCAAGCGCCTTTCTGACTCCCAGTGCATAACAAGCAAAAATCTCTCCAGATTATTTCTGGAAATATCCTTTCCAAAGTTAGTTTTATCGTGTACCACATGGATGAATCAGAACCCTAAGTCTAAGAAATATCTCCTCTTTTAGATTCTTAGAACCAGAAGTCGTCCAGAATTAACTACAGAAAATTGGCACGTGGAAGAGATACAAAATTTCAGAAAGAAATTTCGTAAAACGAAAAGAGGATTCCCACTATATGAGATGGATATAATTTACTAAATATGAAGTCCTCATCACCTACCCAACATGTTTGCATTTCATAAATAACACGAATGTAGCTTTTTTAAGTTGATTCCCTCAAGAAAAGCAATATTAAGAGACACCTCCAAAGTCCAAACTACAGAAACATACCTTACACACACAGTCATTAGTTCCGATACGTGTTCCAATCAAAACATGCACTATCCAATGTAAGATAAAGAGGAAAGACAAACATTTTGCAAATTTCCCTAAATTACTGCAGAATTTTCATTTCCTGGATGAGAACACTTCATTTTCAAATGTCAAAAGAATATCACACCCTAAAATAAAGACAAACTAATGACCTTGCCAGGACTTCCAAACTTTTAAAGGAAATCCACAACTCATTGATTTACACCTACCCATTTAGCACATGAAGTACAAAATAATAACTCCTACGGTCAACAAACCTAAACCAGTAGCACAATAAATAGAACCATAAAAAAGAAGAGCCCCACATCTGCAATTGCCATAAAAGAAAACCCCCCACATCAAATTCGAACTAACCCACATCAGAATTTGGGAAAACGATTCGAACTTTACAAACAGAAAAACAAAAACAAACATATTTACATATCATAGCAATTGCAATTAGCAAAAAAAATTGGTCAACTCGAAAAGGGTTTATCAATTCATACCTTGGGGGTCGAATAATGAAGTTGACAAGTTGTTCCATGAGAGATTTAGGTAAACCAAGATCTTCTTTCTCTCTCTCTCCCAAATAGAAAACTGTACAAGTTTCTTGACCTCTGTATATGATTCTTTCTTCTTTTTTTGTGATAAATTAGGTAAGAAATGCAAGCAGCGCTATTGCGGTGGGGAGGGGGCAAATGATGGCTTTTTCCCAGAAGAAAAGAAGAAGAAAACGAGAAAAGCGGTGTGTGACCCTTGGTTGGTTGCGTTGGACTCCATTCGCATTTGATTCTTTGCACACAAAAACAAAAACAAAAACAAAAGAAGTCGTCGACCGTCTTGGCTCATCCAACAGTATCACGTGTTCCTTCACGCTATTCTTAAAAGAAAAAAAATATTTTTCCAAGTTCCTACTCATAAAAATTTAGACAGAAATATTAAAAAATCTCTAAAGTTAGTGTGGATTATTAGTTTCATATTCAAACTGTTGATCGTTGTAAAAACACTCCTTAATTTGACTAACTAAACTTAAATACACATCCGATCTTGCAACATGAGTAAAATACAATCTTAAATTATAGTCAAGTTTAGAGGTGTTTTCAACACTTCTTTCGATTTTTTATTAAGAACTTCATGCTATTACAAGAGTTTGAGACCACATGCTATTTCATGTGGCAAATCGGGGGTGTATGTAAGTTTAGTTAGAAAAGTAGATGGATGTTTTTAAGGTTGTCAATAGTTTGGGAACGAAATTAATAATTTATACCAGATTCAGGGGTGTTTCCAATACTTCTCTCTAAGTTATGATACAACAATAACAATATATGAATCTCACAAACGCAATATGTTATGATACAACAGTAACAATATATGAATCTCACAAACACAATATGTTACGATACAACAAGAACAATATATATGGCTCTCACAAACGCAATACGTTATGATACAACAGTTACAATATATGAATCTCACAAACGCAATATGAGACAAATATAGTACATGCACACTTTATGTAGCTCATAAGAAGGGAATTGCTCAAGTGTTTATAAGCAGATCATCAGACACGAGTCGACTAATCAGGATTCATGGGCCTACCTAACACAGATGTCCCTGAAATAGGGGATTGGTTGATCGAAAAGCTCAGGCAGGAGTAGGACATTCCATATTGCTGGATCGGGCTTTCACCCATTGTCCAAGATTCCCCACCGCTGCCCCCCCCCCAATGGGAGTCCGGGTCATGTCTCAGTCCCAGTTCTAAAGTGCAAATACTCGACGCCGTGAATCAAGAAATTCGAGTGATATACATACGAAGGCGTTGGTCCATCGGTGCCTTAGGGGAAATCATCTGCGTCAGNGTGAATCAAGAAATTCGGGTGATATACATACGAAGGCGTTGGTCCATCGGTTCCTTAGGGGAAATCATTTGCGTCAGTGTAAAAAAAGAAATTCAACATTTTGACAGTAGCACTTTTGTCTCTCAGTGTCAGTGTCGGCCCAACAGAGTGCTTTCGTCGTTGGTGTTCTTTCCAATCTCTACGCATTTCATCGTTCCACCAGAAATTCCCTCTGCCCATACCATACTCCATCTTGGTAGTTTCCACCGCCTATTCATTTCTTAATCAGTGTGGGACTCTAACTTACTCTAATATCACATTCACTCCCAAGATCAACATGAGCGTAAATCGGGAGTCTAAATGGTGACAGATCTTGTTGTGATACCATATATAGATATGGTACATAGATCTAACTTAACCTCAAAAGTTAACTTATTAGGGGAAGACTGCCCAAGTGCATATAAATAGACCACCAATCTATTATCGTACCAATGTGGAACTATAACTCATTGTAACAAAAACAAAGAAATATGTCAATGAAAAAAATATGACAACTAATACACAAAGCAATATAAATAATACAGAAAGAATAGTAACAACATCATATGGTAACAAATATGAATAAGGCTAATACTACAACATACATTGTGCTCTAGACTACTACCAAGCATAATCCCATCAAATTAAAAAGTGTGATAACCCTTAACTACCTACCAACATATTACTATAATTTGCTACCTATATGTCTTTATATCTAAAGTCATATCCTTAGAGTGTTGCATTTGTGTCAGTCATATCCTTAGAGTGTTGCATTTGTGTCAGGTTTTGCTTAATCACTTTCTCCAAAAAAAAATGGCCTACATCTACCTCTCATTATTCCCATCATATCCAACTCGTCACACCTCCTCACTATAACATATGCATCTCCTCTTCAGATGCCCAACCATTTCAATCTCGCCTCCTTTATCTTGTCCACCATAGAGGTCGTTTTCAAATTATCTCGAATATCTTCATTTATAATATTATATCTCTGAGTATATCCACACATCCATTTCAACATTCACACATCTACAACATGCATATTCTAAATATAAAAGTTCTTGATTGGTTAACTCTCCGCTCATACAACAAGGTTGATGTAACCATTACTATATAGAACTGTAACGATCCCTTCCGATCATTATGGATATACCAATGGTGAAACAATTGGGTAAGAAAATTTTTTGGATAGTGACTTGAAAATTTTAGGCTAAGTTAGTCTTAGATGAAATTTGAGCAAGGTGGGGTCCAGGGAAATTGCAGAAAGGGACAGGTTAACATTTAAGTATCGGATGAATTTTCTTTTAGCTAAGGAGTTAAGGAGTCCATAGGACTTTTTAAAAGTGAATTTGGGTGAGTAGAACTCCTGATATTGAACTCAGCGTGAAAAAGCTATTTTAGAACATCAAGGTTCAAGGGTGTGTTGCGAAATAAGGACTTTGAGAAAGATTTATGAGTTTCTGTATACATGCAAGTCGCTATAAAGGGTGGAATACCATTATGGTGGGGCCACTATAGCAGGTTGGTGGCCAGTATAACGGGTCTGTCATGAATTAATGCAAGAAAAGTCTTAAAATCTCTTATTATTCCGCAATTTCGTTCTTAGGAAAAGAAAGGGTGACTTAGGGTATTTTTCTTCAGTTTTCCACTAATTTTCTTAGGTAAAGGTAAGTTAATTACTCCCCTAACTTGTAATTTGATTCTTAAGCCTTTGAATCTATGATGGTACTCTTAGGGGAGGATTTTGACTTGAATTAATGCTGGAAAAGGGCCTGATTTGGATAGGATGATCATGGGAATGGTTTGGGGTTTAGGTTTTGAGTATAATCCAGTTATTTTTAGGTCATTGTTCATTGATTATCATGTTTTGTTATATTATTTTAAACCTATAACAAGTCAAGACATTATAAAAGGGCAAAACTTAAGTTCTTTAGAATTTTCAAGGCTTGATTCGAGATAGCTGATTGTTGTTTGTTTTTCAAGTTATGTGACATGTGCATATTAACTGCTATGTAGTATTACTTGTGCAATTCATATGGGGAAACACAATGGATGAATATAAAATGACATCATGTTGATAAATCTCATGTAGTGAACCTGTTTAATTTACTTGTGACTTCAAGTATAACTGTTCATTATGAGTGTGATTGTGCATGTTATTTGTGATTGTTGGTTCGCTCGGGTATTGCGCTGATATAGATTGCTAATGATTGGTTCAAATATTACGCGGGGTATGTACTTACCGTTGGCACAAATATCATGCCTGATAGAGAATATCATTTAGTTGGTTTAGGTGCCACGCTAGTACATTAACAGTTTGTGTGTGGGTTTCATGACTATTGGGTATGTGTTGTTGTGATCATGTGGGTATGTTTCATGGGTTTGCTAAGTCTAAAGTTTTGACTAAGAGTCTATGTTTGTTGTGACTCATTGATATACGTGTTGGCTTGTATTACTATATTTTGGTTTCATGTTTACATTCATACATTTGGAACTGGCCAATGATCCTACCAATACACTGTGATTGTGTACTGATACTACACTTGCTCTTTCTTTGTTGAATACATAACATATTCAGGCGGCTACTACGAGATCACAATTGTGAGACTGACATTATTTGAATCAAAGGGTAAGTTATTCTTTCGGGCTACCATGGATTCTTCTGTGTCTTAATTATCTGTTTGGACTTAGATATTTTTAGTTTTTTGATTTCTGGTTTGGGGTTGCATCTCCTATTCTTGACTATTTTAAAGTTTTGGGTGGATGTCACTCATGGCGGTCTGGATCGTGATAAGAACTTACCTCTAAGTTTTGGTGGTATATTTTCATCACACAAGACTCTAGATGCAAGTCTTCATGTCATATACTCGTACCAACATGATATGTAACATTATCAATGATCTTCTGGTTTCTTTGGATTAAAAAACCAAGATACTTGAAATGTTCTTTTAGGGGATGGTATAGTCAACAAATTTTTCTTCCACGCTGGACTCATGTGTTGCATCACTGAACTTACACTCCAAATATTTTGTTTTTTGGTGTTACTCAACCTAAACCTTTTAAACACCAAGGTATGTCTCCAAACCTCCAACTTAGTGTTAACTTTGTCACAAGTCTCATCAATCAGTACTATGTCATCTACAAATAACATACACCATGGCACATTGCCTTAAATATACCGTGTTAATTTATCAATCACCAAGGCAAATAAAAACAGACAAAGAGATAATCCCTAGAGCAATAATATCTCAATTAAGAAGTGTTTTTGAGTCTCTGTGATACATGTCATTAAATTCCCTAATGTAGGCCACAAAACATTTGTACCATATAGGTATCTCCATAGGACCTCTATTGGGACTTATTATAGGATTTTTTAAAAATCAATAAACATCATATGTAAGTCTCTCTTCATTATTCTATATTTCACTAGTATATTCAAAAGACGATGACTTCTGTAATTGATCTTCCCAACATGCATATGAATTTATTCACATAAATGGACACACCCCGCTTCACTCTCATCTTCAAAACCCTATTTCAAACTTTCTTAGTGTGGCTTAATGTAATACTTCATAGGTTTGGGTCACGCTGAACTAAGCAAAATGCATGAAACTTAATCCAAACTATGATAAATCGTATGTGTGAAGTTAGATATTTTTCTCAATTTATGAAAAATTAAATTTGAGTTTCAACACATCAAATCATTCATCCATTGAAGTTTTGTACAAAAAGTTATGAGTACTTTATGAAATTATGTGCAAAAGTTAAAAATTCATTTAAGTGTGTGAAATTGGGGTGACCTCGTGATAAGAATCCAATTAGGGATGAATCCAATTGAAATTGTCACTCCCCGAGTCTATACCCTGGATGTGGCCAACACTCGAGAACTATTCCTGGCCCCAAGTGAACCCTTTGCCTGACATAATTCTCAGTGGAAGACTTGCTCAACAACATGTGAACTCAAAAGTAAAACTTTCACAATCTCAAAATAGATACTCATAATATTTTAAATAAAATATTCACTGGCCAAAGAGGCAACTCAAGTCTAGAACGTCAACAATGGAATTGAAACATACTTCTCAAAACTCTATTGTCTGTCTATGAAGCCTCTACTAACTGAGATTGATGTCGGGACAAAACTCACGTCATCCTAATAAACAAAGATTGAAATGTAAACTAAATGTGAAACCCTCCGGAAAACAAAGAGCTCACCAAGTCTAGTGGAACTCGAATGGATCAACGGAGCACCGGTTGTTGATCTTGATTCCCTGTATCTGCATCATAAAATAATACAGGTCAAATGACATCAGTATATTGAATGTACGAGCATGTAAGAGAAACACTGAACATAATCTATAAGCTTGGACTAATAAAAGGAAATCATACTTACCTTAACGCAACTCAACTCAAGAATACTCAAGAGACTCAAAGATACTCAAGAACTCAGAAATACTCAACTCAGTACAATATAAAAGCAATAATAAGATGCATTATAAAGAAAGTTGTTAAGACACTAATTTATAACTCAATGTATTTAAAATACAATAAAACTCTTATTTGTATGTAAAGATACAAAATACTCAATTTGAAAGATTCTCTAACCGACAACCATCACTATGAGCTATGTGATGATACAACGTCTCGCCCACGTTGCCAAAATTGTCTTATACCTTGCCAGAGTATAAGACATCCTCAACTAAGTGGATCCACTAAGCTATGCTTAAAATCAATAAAGAATCATCTAAAAAGTATGACCATTTTCTACCCACGTTGGCTACATGGTTTATGAAGACATTGAGTTATTTGAACTCGTCCCCATAACGGTGCTCAATACTACTCCCAAATTATAACTCAACTCATATGTTTAAAAACATTTCCTCATCCTCAAACTTTGAGATTATTACTAAAGGTTCTCTTAAAAGAGATAGTACTCAAAACTCCCCATGAACTCATTTGGAAATCGATGTTTCCCCTCATTTTAAATGTAAAAACATTTACTCTTTGAGAATACTTAGTTCTCATATATTCATTTTGAAAAATTAAACTCAACTCTAATCGTCCTCATACTCAAGTACTCAAGTCTTAAAACAAGTTTAAAAAGTTTGTAAAAGACTTCTCAAAATGACTTGAAAGAACTCCCTTGAACTTTACTCTTAACTCTATCTTGAATTTGAAATGTGAATCCAAGAATTATGCTTTGGAATGTAGGACCTCTCAAAGATTTAAGAATGTTAAGATAATTGAACATAAGAACAAGTGAAGACCTAAATTAAAGAACACTGGCACGACGCGGAGATGGAATGAAATTTTTGGTCGCGAAATAATTTTTAAGGCAAAGGACTCCGTATCCTCACCGCGGCGCAGAGAGTGGGGTAGTTATTTGGACTAAAATTCTAAGCGCCTCCGCGACACGGACCTGGGCACAATTATTTGTCTGATCTTTTCTTCTCCTTCCCAATCTCGATTCAACTCATACCCACTGCAAATCTAAGTTCAAAATACATGAATTCTCATAACCCAGAACATTTTCAACGAAAACCCACATAAGAACTACATTCATTCGCAACTCTCACCTCAAAAACTCAACAAGAACTTCATTATCAAAGAAAGAAGCACAAAACCTCAAAAACTCAAAGCATTCAACCTCAAGAACGAAATTACGAATAAAAATCACATGATTGGCGTATGGGTGAACGAACCCAACACTATGAAAGCTTACATACCTCGATTCGCAAGAAATCTTGGTGAAAGACATCATTTTGGTGCTATACATATTCACTATAAGTATGTAATTATGACAATAATGGTTAAGAAATGTCTTTAAAATAGATAATTATGATAGATAACCAAAGATTAAAAAAAACTGAAATTTTAAAGAACCCATTTATAGGTTATTTAAGAGCAACAATTAGCTTGAATGGGATGAATGCAATAGAGTGGGAAAATATTAATTAACTAAGGGACTTTTTGAGTTTTTCTCATAATTAAGAGTTAAAGAAAATTAATTTTCTAACATAGCATATGTAACATAAATTAAGAAAATTAAAGGAGTGTTTTTTTTATAAACATAACACATTATATAGGAGTAATGAAAATAAAGATTATTAAGTTTTTATATTAAAGAATATGAATAAATGAAGGAGTAGTAATTGACATATTCATTTTTGTACAATAATTAAAATACATAAATAATATATATATATATATATATATATATATATATATATATATAAAATTAAAAGATAATTTTTATATTCTAATATATAGATATAGATTATACATATAGATATATAGATTGACTATAAGTAAATTAAATAATAAAGAGAGATGAATTTAAAATATTAAGATCATTATCATTTTGTAATTCGGAGAAGGCAAAAAAATTATTAAAATTTTTAAGAGTGAAAATTAGAGAGATGTGAATTATAGATATTTTTTAGTCCTTGTAAATAGACATATGGAGAGTTTTTGTTGTAATTGTTCCTCTACTAATAAAATATTTGTGTACAATAAATTAAGTAATTACCTTTACAATAAAATAATTGATTAAATAAGAAAAAATGCCTAAAAAGAGAGACACCTCCTCTATGTTTCTCCTTTACATATAAGAAATGGGAGGATGAAATACTAATTGACATATTTACTTTTGTACAATAATAAGCAAATAGAATTATAGAAAAAATATAAAATAAATAAATAAAATTGATTTTAAAAAAAGGTGCATCACTTCTCTAATATTGATAAGAAGCTCTCCTTTCCTTAGTCTCGAGTTTTGATCCATCTTGCGCTCCTCAAACATGTTACTTTAAACATTTACCTGTAAAATAAGAAGTTGGACTCCATATGTTAGAAACTAATTAGTCCATGTAAAATATGAAAATTTATACATAATTTTTTTTTATTAAAACATAAATATTTAACCGTAACACCCTAAATCACTGAGATGATAGCAATTTTTGTCAAATGTGGCATGTATTTCTAATACTTATATAGTGATAGGTGAAGTCATGAGAATTAATCACAAGGAAGATAAAAAAATCTTTTTTATTTTGTAGAGTAACCATTTAGGTGGAGTTATTAATTAGAGGATTAATGATAGGCTTTTGGATTTCATAAACTGAAAAAAATTTATGAAAAATAAAGAAGAGTAAATGAGGGAGGTGTAATTAAGAAAATATAATTTTAAAGTTATTTTTAACCTTTTAATATAGCATATAAATAGAGAATAAATAAGAAAATTCAAAAAAATGAGAAAAAAAATAAATGTGAATGGTGGTCATTAAGAGGTGCCACGTCACCTAGATTATATTTAGCTATATTATATATATAGATTCTTAGTCTTATATCGAAGATACATGTTAATTTAAGCCTTTCGAATGGGAGGGGTGCTACACACCATTTCCTTTAACCCCAAACCTCTGTTTAAGGGATTTTTTTACCTAAAATTTTAGTTTAGTTCTTTGATATTACTATCCATTTGTAATCTTATTCTCCCGACGGAGTCTCACATCAGTCGGTTAGCAAAAATCCCTCATCTCTCTACCAAATGTATGTAGATTGAATTTAGATATAAAAAAAAACATTTCAAAAAAGAGATTTTTTTTTTTGTAGATGGAAAGCTCTCCCATGGCTATAAATGGAGGTTATAGAGAAGATGAAAAGCGGGTTTACTTAATAAAGAAAAAAAATTAAATTAGTAATGTCACGTGGAACTAAAATACTGATTTTGGAGTGAATTTTTACTCATTAAGGCGCTCCTCAAATGTGACATAATACATGTTCTAAAAATAGATCAAAATAATATATTTATTGTGATTGAAAATTATTGTATGAGATGATAGGACCTTGCATATTTCAAGTATCTACTTGTTCAAATGAGAAAGAAAATAGTAGAAGGAGAAGAAGACGATAAAGAGGAAGATGATGAGGAATAAGAAACACATGCTATATAAATCACAATTTTACCTTAATAATCACCCTATATAATCTTCATTTAATATAAAATTTGTTCTTTTCAAATTCTTAATTTAATATAAAATTATGTTTAATACTAAATTTCTAAATAACATATTTGCAAGCAAATATTATATACATTAATGGACAATTCAAATAAAAGTGAAATCATCAATGAAATACAATTACATAAACATTACATAAATACTCAACTAAATTATTGTTGTGATTTTTATAATTATTATGTTATGTATTGTATTGTTATCTTGTATATAGATTATTTGTTATGTATTGCATTTTTAAATTAAAAAAATTATCTTATCATTTAAATTTTGGGCATTCTTCAAAGTGAAAAATTATAATGATTTTATATTATACCACTTAAAGTGACGAAAATTTTAAAAAATGAAATATTATTAATTCAGGATGTAGTATATATTAAATATAATTTATTTTAAAATATTATATTACATTAAAAGGGAATTACGAATATTAGAGATTTAATCAATGATCTTATATGATTTATAATATGTTAATTACAAATATTATATAATAGAACAAACAATAAAATAATCAAAAAGTGAAATAGAGAGTATGATATTCAAACCATCTCAATCCCTCTCTATTTTACCCTCCATCCTCTATATTTAGAGAGTAAAATAGAGAATTGGGTCTCCAATCACACTCTAAGAAACTCTCTATTCTCTATTTCACTTTTTCATTATTTTAATATTATATATATTATTTGTAATTAACATATAATTTTTCATATTAGACTATTAATTAAATTTCTAATATTTGTAATTCTTTTTTAATGTAATACAATATTTTTTAAAAATATATTATTTAATATATACTACTTTCATCCCGAATTAATAATATTTCAAATATTTTTTCAGTTTTCGTCATTTAAGTGATGATTTGATATTATTATTAATTTTCACTCTAAAGAATGCACAAAATTTAAATGATAAAGTGAAAATTTTAATTTAAAAATAAAATAAATAACATAATAATTTTAAAAATCACATCAATAATTGGGTAATCCGGTAAGTCTTTTTCAGATTTAACAATATTCCAAAAAAAAAAACAGTGTATGATTCAGAGAATTTTTGTGCTTGTGATTGTGGTTATGCTTGTTGATTTCTTTTTTCAATTATTCGTAGTTGTTCTTTAAAATTGTAGGATAAACTATAATTTTATATTAAATAAATAATTGAAAAAAAATACTATATTACATGAAAATTATATAGGGTGGTTATTTTAAAAAAAAAAAAACAAGAACGGATTTATATTATGAAATAAGAAAATGAAAATGAAAATTAAATAGAAATAATAATAGGGAAAAGGGACAAATATACCCCCGAACTATCGTAAATGGTATCTAAATACCCTCCGTTATACTTTTAGGACGTCCATGTCCTTACCGTCCAAATTTTGGTGCGTATATACCCTTATGATAGACGGCGGGACTCGTGGCATCATCTCAATGTGACTTGCCCAAAATTATTTAATTTTAACCCAAAAATTAAAATATCCAACCCAGATAACTTAAACCCCTGACCCAAATTATAACCCATAGACACCCTGACCCAAATGGAAAAAAAAAAAGAGACAACGACAACCATTGCCTCTTTCATCTATTCCTCACTTCTTCTTCAATGACATCTTTTCAAATTTCATCTTCTTGAATACAACCATGGATTACTATGTCAAATTATGTCTTCTCCTCATCCACAACTGGAGCATTTGTTGCTGCTCTACCAGGGCGGTGGCGATGGCAGTAGACTACCTTCTCTGGTGCTCTGATGGTGGCAAGAGGGAGAGCGAAAGTTACTCGGCGCTAATGGAGTTTGGGAATGCGAATGAGGTGTTATAGGGTTTTAATGGGAAGGAAATTGAAGATTGTAATTGATTGAAGCTTGGGAAATGAAGAACTTGGCCAGAAGTTTTAGAGAAATCGAAAAAGTCAGTATAACTAGAGAAGATGGAGAATTGTTTTGGTTATAATTTGGGGGTGATTTTTATTTTTCAAATAAAAATGTATAACGATCTTGTTTAACTTAAGAGAGCACCCCTGATCACAACTGGATTATAAATTTGCACCACCAAAG
>NC_064282.1:26351384-26399181 GCF_019186545.1 Solanum stenotomum
ACGATAGTTTGGGGGTATATTTGTCTTTTTTCCCATAATAATATGATATTGAGGAGATAAAAGAAGATTCTTTTTTTAGAGATTAAAATAGAGAATTGAGTTGAAGTTGGTTGTCTGGAAAAAATAGAGAACTCTATATTATGTAATTATATATCATTAATGATTTCACTTTTGTTTGAATTGTCCATTAATGTATATAAATTTTCACTTGCAATAGTGTTATTTAGAAATTTAGAATAAAATATAATTTTATATTTAAAAAAGAATTTGAAAAAATGAAATTTTATATTACATGAAAATTATATAGGGTGATTATTTGAAAAAAAAGAAAGAAATGATTTATATTATGAAATAAGAAAATAAAAATGAAATAGAAATAATAATATAATATTGAGGAGAGAGAAGAAGTTTCTTTTTTAGAAAGTAAAATATAGAATTTGGTTGAAGTTGGTTGTCTAAAAAAATAAAGAACTTAATAATTGGAGAGTAAAATAGAGGGTAGAGTTAAAATGCCCTCACCTCTCTATAAATGGAGAATAGAGAGTGAAATAGAGAGGAGTTGGGAAACTCATTCTATATTTTACTCTCCAAATATAAAGAATAGAGAGTAAAATAAAAGTGGGTTGGAGATGGTCTTAGTGATTCGAGCCCACAACTTCAGGATTGAAGGTATAGGTTGTATATCATTCAAGCTAGGGGTGTGCACTATTTGGATTAAACCGAAAAAGCAAACCAAATCAAACCGAATTGTAATTTGGATGGGTTTTTTGGATTTTTGGTTTGGTTTTGGATCTATAAGTTACTTTGTTTGGTTTTTTGGTTTGGTTTCGGATTTAGAAAAATGAAAATTGAAAAACCGAAAAAAACCAAATTATATATATATAAAAATTAATAATTACACATAGAATATTTAGGTTTACTATGTAGGCCATAGGGTACTAGTAATTCAGAATTACCGTAATATTTAGGCCCATATCAAATTATTGCCATCCTATTTCACTAAATTTTAGGCATTAGGTTTTACATTATAACTATAAATATCATATATTACTTGCACTTTCATGAAAAAAAAAATAGTTGAACTAGAATTAGCGGCGCTAGTCAACTTTCTTACTTTTGCAGTTTGCTTTTATTTCTTGCTTTATTTTATTTGTGTGCTATTTTCTTTTGAAATTTTTATCTATTTCTTTCTAAAAAGTTTTTTCATCATATTTAAGGTTTAAGAGATCTTAATTGAAGACATGAGTTGAATTGTTGGTTCAACCTCGATGCAATTTGTGTTTAGTGATAGTACTTTAGAGTTTAGAGTTAGTTTCATTGAAATTATTGATAGTATTGTGTTTTAATGTTTTACTCGTGATTATAATGGAAAGGATATTTAAGAGATTCATATTATTACTTTTCCTTATATGAAATTTTTATTTTTTAAGCATGCAAATATAACTTTGATTATGTTATTAATTAGTTATGAAATAAGTTATAACCAAATAGCCAAACCGAAAAAAACCAAACCGAAAAGAGAAAAACCGAACCGAACCAATTTTTTTTGATTCGGATTGGGTTATACTTTTTCAAAATCGAAAACTGAAAAACCCAAACCGAATAACACAAAACCGAACCGAAAAACCGAATGCACACCCCTAATTCAAGCAACCCCTCTTGTCCCATGAGAATTATTCTGACCGTTAAAAATAATTGAACAACACATAATAATGTTATGATCCGTAATTCGTACTATAGTTTGTTGCTCATTAAATTTTGCCTTTATAGTAACAAAAATTCTATCTATAGTACACATTTGCAATATTTGTCCATTGTGATACTTGGAATTCTATAATCATGAGATGTACATCTCTCAGAGATATATCTTTATGGTTTGTTATTCTCTCTGTATCATATGAACCACAATTTGCTGCCTTTCTTATCTGTGGCACTTCAGTTTGCTATGGTCCCTAAAGGAAAAGAAAAGAAGTCAACATCCATCTTCAACAAATTATCCTCAACCATTCATTTTACAATTATTATAAGCATGTGTTTCTATGGTGTATTTCTATCAAGTTACTATGGCATTCAATAATGTATCTATTGTCAGTTTATGTGACCTTTTTTTCAATGATAATAATGTAACTCCATTATTTTATGAGCTAAAAACTAAGAGATGAAAATAATCACTTAGTATATATTTTTATTTTTGCGCCAAAGTAACAGATTTTCGAGCTAACTCAATTTTAAAAGTTATATAGCTTAAAAAGTGAGAATTGATCACGTCATATTAAAGAAAAGAGGAAAAAATTACATAGTATAAGGTGAATATATATATATATATATATATATATATATATATATATATATATACATATATATATATATATTATACATAATTATAGTTTTAAAAAATTATGCTACATAGCAATATTTAGGATTTTATAGCATTATTACATAGAAATTGATTTTGATCTTGATTCTCTTAGTTGGAAGCATAAATTACACTCTATCACACTAATGGTTGTTGATACAACCTATATTGCACATGAATACAAGTGATGCACTCAAATACATTAATATATAAGGAATAAATACACTTGATATAATTGTATTCGTTGAGACAATTGATACAATTGTAAATTTGTTGAGACAACTTGATACAATTGTATTCCTTGATGCACTTGATACAAAGTAAATACACAAGCAACATACACACTTGATATTCGTCGTCACAAATTGTATTTGTTGATACACTATGATACACCTTGATATAATTGTATTAGTTAATACACAATGTATTTGTTGATACAAATCAATTGTATTCGTGATACAAATAAATTGTATTTACCTGATACAACGAAGACATCATGTATTTATTCACTCTCTCCTCTCTCCTCCTGCTAATATATAGCTATGAATCGTAATCAAGCAAATTATAACTATAAATCTCTAATTAAGTTCAAACTATTGTCATTTTTTAAAGTTCCCCATTAAAGAGACCCCACATTCCTTGAAGGCCGATACGAGTTTCTTCACCCCTTTCAGACCCAAAACTAGATTACTGATGCGTAGACATTTTTAGGTCCATAATGATCAATCTAATATAAGGATCGAAGATTGGGATAAGAATGGTGATGGATCCCCAGGACCATTCCACATTAACAAAGAAAATATTCATTAGATCTAAACTCAGCCCCAAAAACTAGCTGAATTAAGAATTATTCGAATCATATTAAAAATACCACATATCCCTTAAAAATCTGAGGGATATCCAACTTTTCACATTTGACCTTCAGAGGAAAATCCAACAATTTTTTTTTTTTGAGCTTTTATGCCAAGATTTGAATTAGAAATTGTAGAAAAATAGAATCTAGAGTTGTAATTTAAATAGAGGCGACTATATAGATTAATTCATTTATCATATAAATGTAGAGTCCTAATGAATTTAGTAATATCGACTGCTCTCTTCTGTATTAATTATTACTTCATTCTTATAGTATACTAAATTATACTGATTGTATATTGACGCTGGATGTTGATACCAATAATTGCAAACATGGCACATATTTTTATCGCAAAATTATTAATTGATTAATATGATGATATCATCTTAATTTATAACTTGACCAGAACAAATTAATATTTTTAACAGAGGCGGAATCGGGATTAAAAGTTTGTAGGTTCTAAATATTAGGACAGGAGAAAAATATCGCAAAACATGCTTCCTTTAAAAAAAGAGAGTGGGGTTTGAACCCAAAATACTAGTGTGAAAGGTATTTCCAACGCCCCTTCCCTACCAGTGAGTTGTCAATTAATGTTAATAGAGGTTCACAAGTGAATATGCATATATATTAGTACAAGATCTACAGAAATGCTAGTGGGTTCGTTCGAACCCACAAACTCCCACCTAGCACCGTCTCTGATTCTTAAAATATAAATATCATATACAAATAAGATTTTACAAGTAATATTCATTACCATTAACAAGTTCACTCGAATCTAAAAAATTAAAAGGGAGAGCCCGCCTAAAGTTTTTAATAATCAAGATGAATAAATATGTCCTTAATAAATCTGTAAATTCTTGAAAGTGGAGACTAATTAAGGAAAGTTTCAAAAATATACAACCTAACAAAAATTTTACGATACGTAACTTAATATTATAACTTAATTCGATATAATATTATATCTGAAAAAAACATTATACCGTAAACTTATATAAAGTATATCATAATATATAAAAGATACGCTTATACACAAATATAGACTAAATTCGATATAATATTTTATATTGAACTAAATATTTTCTTCAACGTAAGCATAATTTTCCTATTATTAATTGAAAAATCGATTAGGGAAAACAACTTCTGACTTTTTCACAAGATTTTTGAACTATCATAAATGTCTGACCAAAATTAAACAAAAAGACAGAAAATGATACAAGCAATATTGTTAAATAATTAATGACTGATTAAGCTACTAATACAAAATAATAAAATAATTGATTAATTTATTCAAACTCTTGTCCTTATTTGACTTTGAAGAATATCAATTGTTCATGATTGAAGGGGAGAATTGATTTTTAATATAGAACTAGGGATGTAAATTATTTTTATCCATAAATAGATAAACACATAAATAAAAATTTTCAAGTATTTAACCTTTTTTTTTGTTCATTTTATTGCCTTTTGTAACCATGTAACATTGGGGGATATCCCAAATTCTAAAGTGTTTGAGCCAAAAATAACTGTCAATTTTAGACTCGACACATCTATTAATAAAAATAATAATTGACATAGTAATTTTATCATTTTACCCTTATTAATTGATAGAATTCCAAAATTAATTTACTCATTAAAGAGGATCTACCTTTTTCAAAAATATTACTAACTCTTTAAATAAATTAAGGATAAAACAAATAAAAAAATATTGTCTTTTCTTAATTTATCAAAAATAATAAGTAAAAACAGACAAGTAAAAAGGTAACGTGGGAGTACCTAAAATTACTCCCCAAAAAGGAAAATAAAACAATGAGATTTTTTTTCCAAGATTTGAAATTGTAAGAAAAAGGAACTAGATTTGTACCATATCTCTTAATCACAAGATTTAGGATCCGTGGGTAACATGGACCCGATATATGTTTTTTTTTCTTTTTTCCCGACCTATATGACACACATAATTTGGATAGTCAATTAAATTTTTTATATAATTTTTAAATATTTTAAATTGTTATTATTTTAATTTATAATACTTGTTATATAATTTTTAAATAATATACTACTCCTTTTGTTCAAATTTACTTGGTAAAGGTAGATTTTTATATATTTTTAAAATATTTAAAGTTATTAATTATTATAATTTATAGTACTTTTAATATAATTTTCAAATGTATAACAAATTAAAAAGAAAAGAAAAATAAATAAATTGAAATTGAGAGAATATTAAATATCAGAAGTTGTTAATTATAATATATAACGGATTATTTCAAATTGTTAATAATAATAGTTTATAATACTTTTAATATAATTTTTAAATATATAATTTTTTTTAAAAAAATAAATAAATACATTGAAAATGAGAGAATATTAAAATGGGCCCCACACATTACCAGAAAATCACCTTGGCCAAGATTTGACTTGAACCTCTTATAATATGGGGAAAAGGGTCAAATATGCCCCTAAACTATTCGAAAAGGTCTAGATATGCCTCCCGTTTAAAGTTTGGCTCACTCGTGCCCTTGCTGTCCAACTTTTCGTCTAGATATCCCCTTATGGGAGTTAAATGCCAAATGAAATTGCCACGCCATTTTTACATTGTCACGTGACATTTATATTAAAGGAAAAAGGGTCAAATATACCCCTAAACTATTCGAAAAGGTCTAGATATACCCTCATTTTAAATAAATTACCCGACCCGTTTTCAACAATTTTTAAAATTTTTTTTTCCCGGTAAATTTCGAAAATGAGTTTATTTAAAAGGGGGGATATCTAAACCTTTTTCGAATAGTTTAGGGGTATATTTGACCCTTTTCCCTTTAATATAAATGTCACGTGGTAATGTAAAAATGACGTGGCAATTTCATTTGGCATTTAACGCCCATAAGGACATATCTAGATGAAAATTTGGATGGCGAGGGCACGAGTGAGCCAAACTTTAAACGGGATATATCTAGACCTTTCGAATAGTTTAGGGGCATATTTGACCCTTTTCCCTATAATATATATTGTTAGTACCTCAGATAAAATGTGAAATGAATAGCAGTAGCTAGTTGGACCTTATTAAGAAAAATAATTTGAAAATCAAACAGACCAAATAAAAAAAATAAAAAAAGGACCTCCTACACAATAATTGAAGCTTTAACCACAAGGCAAAGAAATGGCTTTGTTCATAAACTATCAAAACAAAAATCATGTTTTGGTTCTTATATAGGAGAATATCAAATTAAGAAAAAAGGAATATATGATATTTCGAAAAACTGATGTGTATATGCAAATCTNAATTTTTAGGTTATATTTTTATTAATCAATTACTCATTTTCGTGATTTATCGAAAAAAATAAAAATTTAAAAAAATTGTTGAATTTAAGGTTACTATTATTATTTGTGAATTTTTGGCGTTAGTTTTATATATTTTTTTCCCATATTTTCCCTATTTTTTATTAGTCAATTACTCATTTTTGGGATTTACCAAATTTTTTTTGTTGAAAACGGGTCGGATAGTTTATTTAAAAGGGGGTATATCTAGACCTTTTTCGAATAGTTTAGGGGTATATTTGACCCTTTTCCCTTTAATATAAATGTCACGTGGTAATGTAAAAATGACGTGACAATTTCATTTGGCATTTAACGCCCATAAGGACATATCTAGATGAAAATTGGATGGCGAGGGCATGAGTGAGCTAAATTTTAAACGGGAATATATCTAGACCTTTTAAAATAGTTTAGGGGCATATTTGACCCTTTTCCCTATAATATGTATTGTTAGTACCTCAGATAAAATGTGAAATGAATAGCAGTAGCTAGTTGGACCTTATTAAGAAAAATAATTTGAAAATCAAATAGACCAAATAAAAAAAATAAAAAAAGGACCTCCTACACAATAATTGAAGCTTTAACCACAAGGCAAAGAAATAGCTCTGTTCATAAACTATCAAAACAAAAATCATGTTTTGGTTCTTATATAGGAGAATATCAAATTAAGAAAAAAGGAATATATGATATTTCGAAAAACTGATGTGTATATGCAAATCTTATTACTATCTTGTGAAGATAACAATGTTGACCCTCCACTTAATTGAAATATTTCAAACCAGCTATTAAAAAGGAAATGCAGTAGTAACGAGCCCATGATAAATAGATAAAAGATTAGTAGCAACAATAAATATAAAATAATTGAATCAAATAAAATAATAAATAATAATAAAAATCGAAGATTTAAATGATAGAGGAGTTAATAATACTTGAATGGAAAATTAGATAATATTCGATTATTTATTAACCTTGTATCTCCATTCTTAACTTTCATACCCTTATATATATATGGTCATGTACTAAATAAGTTATTATGTCTGAGAAATACTTGTAAGTTTTTACCCTTTTTTTATTTTATTATTATTATTATTCTCATTTCTTTAAGTCCTCTTGAATTAAAAAAAATTAAAAGGAAGAACTTCCAAAAAGTTTTTTATAATAAAGAATAGATAATTAATTAATTAAGAAGCCGATCAGGGAAAACAACTTTTTACCTTTTCCCAAAACTTTTGAACTAGATCATCATCAATGTCTGACCAAAATTAAACAAACACAAATAATGACAAAAGCCAGAGTATTAAGTAATTAAATATACTGATTAATCTACTAAAAAATATTAATTTATTCAAATCTTGTCTTTATTTGACCTCTCAAGATGTCAGAATATAATATAGTAGATGAGACTGTTCATTTCTTAATTAGACGTTTTAGTTTTAAGTTTTTTGGGCATAAAACATCTTTAGTGACAATGTTTCTTTTGAATGAATCATATAGCCTATAGGACACGAATGTGAATTAGTCGAACTTCAATGTTGGAACGAAAAAAAAGATTAGAGAAGAAAATGCCTTATCTTAAATGATAGGAGAAACATAGAAGTCACTGAATCTGGTAGGGGGTGACCTTATTCAAACTAAAAACTATTTTCCGCCACTCAACAGACACCCCTATCTAGTATGGAAAAGCCAAGAAACTTCCCATGTCCACTCAATTTTGTTACCTTTAAAATTAGACTTCCTCAAAATAATTTTTTGTTACTCACCCATCTTCATCTTCTTCTCTCAACATTTTCTCTGCATTGTCCACTTAGGTATGTAATTCATTTTCTACTAACAAGGTCTGTTTTTTTCTAAGCATTGATGACTGAAATGTGTGGTTTCATGCAAAATAACACTGTTTGTAAGTTTGGGTTTGTGGGGTTTTTAGTTTCTTGAGTATTGATTGCTGATAACAAAATGTGTGGATCAGTGTGGGGTTTTATTCACTGTTATTTCAAGATTTCATCTTTAAGACCTAAATTGAATCTCAAGTTACTATCTTTTTTTGTTCTTTCTGGTGTTGCGACCTTTGCATTATATGGATAAACTGCTATTGATGTTAGAGTCATCATGTTAGTAGTCTTTGTTGTTTCTTTGTTATCTGCTCTGTGAGATTTAAGGTCTGACTACACGTAAACCCCACTTGTGGGATTACAGTGGGAATGTTGTTGTTGTGGTACAATGGAGAATAACTCTAGTGGGAGGGTATTTGAGTTATGGTAGAAATGACATTTTCTTCCTTGAATGTATCACTCGACTGCATCCTTAACTTAGATTTAGATTGCAATATGATCATCGTTCTGTTACATACTATTTCTTGATTCTAGAAGAGATCTTGGTTCGATATAGGGACGAGTGGTATGGTTCATTACTCATTTCTTAGTTGAAGTTTAACAGTTAATCCATTTCTCATTATTCTCCTAGTTCCTTGTCCTTCGTTTCCTGTTATTTACCTGTGTTGTTTCTGGGGCTTTAGTTATCACATTATTTGGCTGTTATTACTCTTACTTTTCTCTGTATGATAGTGAATGTTTTCCCTATTATGTGCTATGTCCTCTTTGATTCTATATTTTTCTTGTCTAATTGCTTTGATATGCATTACTTGACCCGAGGGTCTTTTGGAAACATCCTCTCTACCTCCACAAGGTAGGGGTAAGGTCTGCGTGCACTCTACCCTCCCCAAACTCTACCTGTGGGATCACACTAGTATGTTGTTGTTATCCATTAATGGCATGAAAATAAGATGACTTAAAATTGAAGTGTAAAATCCTGATAATTAGTATATCTGATGAGCATCTTAATCTGATGGAATTTTTAACTCTTAATTTGGTGATAAAGTTCCTTGTTTTGTTATTCAAACTTTTACAGTTGGTTAGGAGGTGAACATGGCTCAGATTCTGGCTCCATCTGCACAATGGCAGATGAGAATGACAAAGAGCTCAACAGATGCTAGTCCCTTGACTTCAAAGATGTGGAGCTCTGTGGTGCTGAAGCAGAACAAAAGACTTGCTGTTAAAAGCTCTGCCAAATTTAGAGTTTTTGCCCTCCAGTCTGACAATGGCACCGTGAACAGAATGGAACAGCTGCTAAACTTGGACGTAACTCCATACACTGATAAGATCATTGCTGAATATATTTGGTATATTATTCTTTGCTATACGCATCTCATACTGTTTTCTCAACATTGTCACTTGAAGATTTGTAGATCGTGTCTGTCATTTCTTCACTTTCACTACCTTTGCTACATGCCTACATCTAGTTCTTTATGGATAGACTAACCTTATTACATTTCCTTCAAAACAGGATCGGGGGGACTGGAATTGACATGCGCAGTAAATCAAGGGTACATAATGCTGCTTCTCTAATTAACCAACAAAAGTTTAGGAAACTGAATTTGGATTATCTCATGTATTTTCTCTTAATTGCTTCCCTTTGATTGTTCAGACTATTTCAAAACCAGTCAAGGATGCTTCTGAGCTCCCAAAGTGGAACTACGATGGATCAAGTACTGGACAAGCACCTGGAGAAGACAGTGAAGTCATTCTATAGTAAGATCAGCAACTGAGTTTTTTTCTTTTCTTTTTCGAAGAATTTTCCTCTGTTTCTTTTATTCCTTATTTTATTTTTAAAAAAATTCTTCCTTTCATTTTTTCCCGTTCTAAAGCTAACCTTGATCATTTAACCTCAGTCCTCAGGCAATATTCAAAGACCCTTTCCGTGGTGGTAACAACATCTTGGTGAGTTGTTTAGTAAACAATACTGATTCATGATGTTTTACTGAATCTTTAATCTCATTGGTTTTAAGTTTGGCTCTATTGTTTGTCTAAATTGAAACAGGTTATCTGTGATGCCTACACACCAGCTGGAGAGCCAATTCCTACAAACAAACGCCATAAAGCTGCTCAAATTTTTAGCGACCCAAAAGTTGTATCTCAAGTTCCATGGTAACTTTAAATTCGTCTGCCTCACTTTTCTAGTTTTATGTACTGTGTGTCTATTCTTCAGCATTATTTTGTTGAGGTCTCTAAAACCAAGAGAACACCAACTGTTCCCTTTGAATAATCCAAAATAAAATAAAATAAAATATACTTATAGTTCATTTATTATGTAAAACCTCATCAACAAACTTCCTGGAAAATGAATTTAGTAAGACATTGTGTTTCCTCGCAAATAAATGCTAAGCTGTAAAGCCTGCTTCTTATACTCTTTAACAACAACAACAACAACAATATACCTGGTGTAATTCCAAAAGTGCGGTCTGGGAAGGGTAGTGTATACACAGACTTTACCCCTACAAGGTAGGGAGGTTGTTTCGGATAGACCCTCGGCAACATTTAAAACCTGTTTCTTATACTCTTTTAACTGTTCCGGTAAAAGAACTCTCTTTTTGCTGTTGGATGATAACATGGTGAAACAATCATTTCTTGATGTTAGCAAGATCCTTTTTTCTCTCCCTGAAAATGGGATCAAAAGAGTATATGTTGTTATTTGGTGTCATTTTGCTTCCCAGTTTTTGAATTTTATTATCATACTGCTAATGTTGTCTAGCACTTGGTGTTGACTAGGTTTGGAATAGAACAAGAGTACACCTTACTCCAGCCAAATGTAAACTGGCCCTTAGGTTGGCCTGTTGGAGGCTACCCTGGACCTCAGGTAATTGTTTTTCACAAAAGAATGGTACACAGCTCAAAAATCATCCAGCACAAATGCAATCTTAATGATGCTGTAAAATCTGTTCAATTTAGGGTCCTTACTACTGTGGTGCTGGAGCAGAAAAGTCATTTGGCCGAGATATATCAGATGCTCACTACAAGGCTTGCCTGTATGCTGGAATTAACATTAGTGGTACTAACGGAGAGGTTATGCCAGGACAGGTACCATTTCCATCACTTCTCTTTCTAGTACAATAAAATCACTGTCACTTATAGTACTCTAAATGGAGGATCAACTTAATTGTTTGTTTCAGTGGGAATTTCAAGTAGGTCCTAGTGTTGGAATTGAAGGTGGAGATCATATCTGGTGTGCTAGATACCTCCTCGAGGTAACTTATCTTCCCAAATCTGCATAAATGTCCTTTGCAGGTAAGGGCATCTGCCAAGCATATCATCCTAATTCAACTAACAATACTTGAATACCTAATCAACTCAGCTCCAGGTCCCGGCTGTGGGAATTAAGGAAATATTTTTCTAGTGGCATGAAATGAGCGACTTATTACCTAAATTAGTTCCTTTGACTGTTGCTGTGGTTTATGTCCTTCTGTATTTGAAGTGTTTGCTGAACTAAGAAATCAGGTTACTCATTCTTCTTTTTTTTTTTTTCATTCCCTGACCTAACAGAGAATTACTGAACAAGCAGGAGTTGTCCTCTCACTCGATCCAAAACCAATTGAGGTGATCTAAAATTCTTTATGATTTTTTTGTTATTCAAATTAAGTACAATTATGAAACTCCATTTTTTCTTCTCTGGTCCTGGTATTCACAGGGTGACTGGAACGGTGCAGGATGCCACACTAACTACAGGTAGCTCCTTTTTTTCAAGAGAGAAACTAGGAATCTTAAAGTTAAAATTTTGGATATGAATCTGTTAAGACCGAAATCACTTGCTCAATATGTGGTAGTTGCTACAGCTACGAATTAGTTGCAAGTGACTTTTACGATTCATCATTTTGTTTCATGGTTTTTCTTTCCTCAAGTTCTTGTTTCTCTGTTTAACCGTCCCCCCTCTCCGATTTTCATTTTTCCAATTTAGCAATTTTGTCTTCTGAAAACCAATGTATGGTTTCCATAGTAAAACTCCTTTGAAGGATTCACTTACTAGGCATTCATGGTTTGTTGTTTGCAGTACACTGAGTATGAGAGAAGAGGGAGGCTTTGAAGTGATAAAGAAAGCAATTCTTAATCTATCCCTTCGCCACAAGGAACATATAAGTGCTTATGGAGAAGGAAATGAGAGAAGGTTGACCGGAAAGCATGAAACTGCTAGTATTGACCAATTTTCATGGGTATGCCTGCTGCTGATCTTTCCTTCATTTGGACATAAATAGTGTGTACCAATTATCCTCATTCCTGCTTGATTTTCTAAATATGCAGGGAGTTGCTAACCGTGGTTGCTCAATCCGTGTGGGGCGTGACACTGAGAAGGAAGGCAAGGGTAAGTTTCTGCTTTATTAGTGGAGTAACATTAGTATCCTTTAGTTTTCTGTGCAATGATGAAAAATGTAGCTTATTTTGCGGACCACTTTTATCAACATACATTTAGCATACAAAGAAAGTTAAAATACTGGATCTCAAAATAAAAAGAGATGAATTAACTCTTTTCTTAACGGTTATCCATGATCCATGTATCACTGTTTCTCATGGCTTTTTAAAGAATTTGCAACTATTTAGCTAAACACTTTGGCCTTGGCATTGATGGTCCTTCTGATGCTGTTATTTCTCCTTTTTTGTTTCTGGGGTTGGTGGATGCAGGTTATTTGGAAGACCGCCGCCCAGCTTCAAACATGGACCCCTATGTTGTGACCGCATTACTTGCCGAAACTACTATACTGTGGGAGCCAACCCTTGAGGCTGAAGCTCTTGCTGCCCAAAAGATCTCATTGAAGGTTTAGAGTATTTGAGGGGAAATTGTTTTCATAATAATCCTCTTAGAATTTATGAGATAAGTGCTGAAGCTTGTACCTTGTTGAGGTTCCCTTATTTGGGAAATTCTTGTAAAGGAATCAAAATTTACCAGTTCATCCTAGAAAGAGGTTCCTTAAGACATGAGACTACTTTGGAGTTGAGGTGTAATTGTTGGACTACTTTGAACATCTTTACCTTTCTTTTCTCCAGATGAATCCATTTCTCTGAAATTCCAATTGGTGTGATTTTTCCGAATTAAATCTTTGAACACATAATCAGTCATGTACACTTACAGTTTCAAACTAGCTAGTTAAGTTACTTATATGATTTTATCTTCTGTCTGCTATGTTCAAGTTCAGGTTCTTTATAGAATTCATCATAATAGTTTATTGCATGTTGGCCATCAATCTGCCACGACTCTCGTCCTTTATCTGGATTTAAACTCGGTTGCTTTCCAACATATACATATTCATGTTACATGCACTTGAATATATGTATCCAGCATGCCATTTTCCAGAACTTTGTACTTGATGTGCAAAGTAAATGAAGACTCCAAGTGAATAAAAGATGCATAATCTCATGTACAAGCTTGCCTTTCTTTTCCTTAGAATATTTATTAAATACCTTTTACATCTGTGTGAAGCCAAAGTGATTCTTTTCCCCTATCAGAATGCTACTGATAAATTAGTCCAAGAGATTCTTTTCATTTCTTTGGAGAAAAAGCTACAAGCTGTCAATGTTGTCTGTATAAAGAATGGAACAATCATGGCTTTATATACATATATGCATTCAGTATTGAAATCACAAAAGGGATTTTGATTCAATAAAATTTCCCTCCTTTGCTTTTTGTCAAAGCTAAACTTGTCAGGCCATGGCTTCAGGGGCAGGCAAATCAGCAGCCTTTATGCTTTTGGTCCTTAATGTTTTCCTTTACTTCATTGTTGCTGTAATTTCTGGCTGGGCTGTCAATCATGCCATAGAGAGATCCGAAGCAACAGGTAATTTCATCGATCCTTTCTCTTCTTCTTTTTTTGTCATTCAGAGCACCGTCCTGTCAAGGTAGAAGTTGTTTCCACAACATGTTTTACATGAAAAAGGCGTCGCGTTGATGACTTTTAATGTGATGAAAAATATTTGCAGCATCAAGTCTGTCAATCCCAGCTAAGATCTTTCCTATATACTTTCCTTTTGGGAATATGGCAACTGGTTTTCTCATCATATTTTCACTTATTGCTGGAGTTGTGGGCTTCATTTCCTCACTCACTGGAATTCACAATGTGATACAATGGAATGCACCAAATTTACATGCAGCTGCTTCCTCTTCTCTCACCACTTGGCTACTCACTTTACTTGCTATGGGGTAAATAATACTTCCTCCGTTCTTTTTTACCTGTCACAATTTCCTTTTTGAGAGTCATACGATATGGACTTTGACTAACATTTTACGATGTATTTTCTCATCATAGTGATATGAAAAAGAATTGCAATTTATGGTACTTTTCGTATACTTTCACTAGCTTTGAAAGTTGAGTGAAATTGACTCTAGAAAAGCGCAATGTAACAAGTAAAGCGGAGAGGGAGTACCACTTTCATATGTCATTTATATTTAATTTTTTTTTATTTGATAATTATACATGACATAAAAATTTCAGAGTAAGAAAAAACAAAAAGAAATGTGATTCTTTTTAATTTTATGTTTGTGATTGCAGGTTGGCTTGTAAGGAGATTAATAAGGGGTGGAGTGACTCAAACTTGGTAAGTTTTTCATATACTTTTTTTTAGTCAGAAGAAAGTAAACAAGAGGTGGAATCAATATTTGAGTCGCTGATTCTATATTCGGGTGAATCGAAAAATTTAGTTGCAATTTAATTATTTTTTACAATGTTTTGTAGAGGACCTTGGAGACCATGTTGGTAATATTAGGTGGTACACAAATGTTTTGCACTGTTGCAATTCATGCTGGAATTGAAGATGTTATTACACGAGAGGTTTAAGAAGAGGAAGAATTTGAGAATTTTTACAATTTATTAATGTACCATAAATAATTTTTATTTCTTTCCCCATCATTTTACTAAGTTTTAAGTTTTAATGTGTGTATGTAATATATATTAAATTCGTTTTTTTTTTTGGTTGTCTTTTTCTTGATGGACTTTGTAAAGATGTGATATGTAGAGTCTACAGAACTTTGTTATTTGCTAGTTTTTTACTCCCTTCGTTTCAAAAAGAATGATCTAATTTAACTTAAAATGGAATTTAAGAAAAGAAGAAGACGTTTTAATTTTATGATTCTAAATTAAAGTTATGTTAAATATATCAAAATGTCCTTTAATCTTGTGGTCTTAAACGTGCCACGTAAAAAGTTGAAGTTAAAATGTTGCCAAAAAAGAAAATTGATCATTCTTTTTGAAACAAACTAAAAAAAAAACTAAATCATTCTTTTTGAAACAGAGAAAATATTATTTTTCGGTGAAATATTATCAGGGGTGTTCTATTTGGAATGATGTTAGAATAATTGAGAAGCAAGAACAATGAATTATACATTTTAATAAGAAGAATTGTTGAACTTGCCACTAAAAGAATCACCACAAATCGAATTTTGAATTTCTCATAAACAAAGTACTCCCTCTGTCGTTCTGATTTACTTGAAAATTTTGACTTAACACACTTATTAAGAAAATAATAATTGATATATAGTGAGTTTACTATTTTACCTATATTAATTGATAGAATTTCAAAATCAATTTACTCATTAAAGAGGTTCTTCCTTCTTCAAAAATATTTAACTCTTTAAATAAATTGAGAATATAATAAGTAAAAAATATTATCTTTTCTTAATTTATCAAAAATGATAAATAAAATTGGACAAGTAAAAATGTAAAATTGGACAAATAAAAAGTATCAAAATGAGTATTTTTCATCAATTAAATATTCTAGGTATGCGTGTCAAATCTTTTTCGTATTGTGGAAATTTGTCAAGAGAAGAGCCATTGAAATTAAGGAAAAAAGGCAAATATACTTCTAAATTATTGTAAATGGTATGCAGATACTATCCATCCTACTTTTGAGACATTGCTGCACTGCCGTTCAAAAACTGGAGCATATATGTCCGTCATTCTAACGGAAGACTAAATAGGGACACGTGGCACAATCTTATCCGTCGATTCGATATTTAATAAATGTCAGGTCGGTGGATAAGATTATGACACGTGTATGTCCGTTAGTCTAAATGGTATATATGCTCTAGCTTTTGGACGACAGGGACACCAAGTCCAAAAGTATGACGGACGGTATGTACATACCATTTACGATAGTTCAGAGGTATATTTGTCCTTTTTCCCTTGAAATTATGCTATATCAATGAATAATTTTACACTTAATTCCTAATTTATCTTTATCATTAATTATAATTATTTTTTATTATATTTTTCAAAATATTATATTAATTATATTTAAATGGTGATATAATAAAATTACCCTTTTATTTATAGTTTTTTAAGAAATGTGCAAAGTCAATAGTGAACAAGTATTGTTAGACAAATGAGTATCAAATTATAAACACATAATACATAAATATGACTTTTGACTTATATCAGTCGATAGGTATGTCATTTAATATTGAGTGTGTACAAATAGACACTTAAATTTAGATAAAATTGAATCAGTAGATACACACCTTCTATGTGACATAGCGTAGAGAATGCTACGTTGACACAAATTGTCACGTAAGATGCCATATATGACAATCTATTTATTCAATTTTATACAAATTTAAATACCTACTCGTGCACATCCAAATATAAAAGACATAAATATATGCTAAAGAAAATTAAAAATCACATTTATACCCCTCATAAAACATTCCAATTGGACACAAAAGGAAGATTTTTTTTTTTACAATTTTCTTTCATTCACATCCCTGTAATCTCTCTTCCTCATCACATCACCCATGTATGCTAATTTCCTCCACAACTACCCAACTCTAACGCCAACACTTTCTTCAATCCATGCCTTCACACCTAAGAATCACTTCACTCCAAATCTAAGAACAGAGCCCCTTTTCTTGCATCTTCAACCAAAAAAATCAAGAGTCATTATCAATTGTGCAGCAAATAGTGATGGTGTTAAGGGTGCAGTGAACTGGGCAGAAATTCTTGATAAATGGTCACCAAAAAAGTTTCTTGGAGCTGATAAACTATTTAGAGCTATATCTGGAGCAACTTCTAGCCCCATTGCACAGTACATACCTGCTCCATTCACTTTTGTGCACTCTGTTGATCCAAGAATCAAATTGGTATAAAAATTTGTCTTTTTTGAGGTTTTTAGTGTGAAAAGTGTTGAACTTGTTTAATTTGATTATTGGGAGTTTTCAGTTTTTATGGGTTGTTTCTGAAGTGTACAATATGGTTCAGTAATTGGGTTTTCTTGTTTAGCTGTGTTTGTCCATGGGTTGTTTCTGATTGTATTGGATGGTTCAATAATTGGGATTGCTTGTTTAGCTGTGCTAATGATTAAAGACCATAAAAGGAAAATGTTTAAGTTTAGTTAATCAGAGCAGGTTGTGAAACATGTTATACATATTTTTTTTTCACTATGCTAAGTGGATTCATAGAGCTGCATTTTGTGAACTATGCTGTTCTTAGAGATAGGGGCTAGCAAAAGAGCTCGTTCTTTCATTTTGAGATCTTGCTTTGATGTCTTTAAAATGCATTTCTCGGTTTTAGCAATTGAATTTATATAATCTCATTGTCCGTTCTTTGTTGGTATGAACGTAGAATTGGTGCTGATTACGGGAATCCTATATCAGTTTTTTTAAAATAAGTAATCAGAGATTTTCAGCCGGCCCCAGCTTGTTTGAGAGTGAGACACAGACACACAGTTGTGATTGTAATGAAAAATTCTATAAATACTTGCACTAATTTCAGATTTTTTTATTGTTATTTGCTTAACATAGTTCCAGACTCGAGGGTGTGTAATCGAAAAGGGTTTAACATTCTACTGAGGAAGTTAATTTAAGAAATGTGACGGAGCTAGGTTGGTGGTCAAGGGGTTAATATAATTGCTTGATAGACATTGGGGTCATCTTTTGCTGCAGGAAGTGGATGGAGTATATCCCTTCTGAAGCTGCATGTCTTGCCCATAGCATAATGGAATATTTATAATCAGCACTGCTTAAGTATTGTGGCATCTGTTTTCCACGAGTTCTACAAGCATTATGTTTGGCATTTATTGCTTTCTTCTTCACTAAGAGAGGTCATGTTAGGTGTTGAAAGAAAGGTTGTTTTATTCTGTTTCTTTCATTCACGATGTCATCTGTTCTGTAGTTAAAGACTGATTTTACTCTGGATCCCCCAATTCTTGGTTATGCAGGCATGGCTCTTTACTCTGGTTATTTTACCGGCAAAATCAAATGTAGTCATACGTTTGTCATTGGTTGCGTACTTAGCTATACTATCTATTTTGGTCCAGCCTTCACAAGTGTGGAAGGTAAGTTTGGCCGTGAGTCTTAATGAGTTTCATGCTTTTAATTGTTTTTCTTCTATTTCTGATGACTTATGGGCCATTTGTCTTGTTTGTTTCACTACAAATTTTCCAATGCTTGAGAGTTCCCTTGTTGATTGTCTAATATGGTAACAGGATCAACTCGGGAGAGTCACACTGCTGTCCGGGATCTTATTTATAATGTTGGGCCTAAGCACTGATAGTGCACCTTCCCTCATCTCTTCAAGAGCTCCCCCACCTTCAATGATGGGATTACCATCTTTTCCTGCATCTTTGGAAGGTTATAAATATGTAATCTTGAAGCTGGGGCCATTACAACTCACCAGAAAAGGCTTATCAACCGCTACTACATCAGCATGTTTAACCTTCACTGTGAGTAGTGACTTGCCATTTGTTGTTGAGTCGACATAGCAAACTAGTTCTGTATTCTTTCTAGCAGCATCAAGCTACACTTTTCAAATGAAAACGAATGGTTGCTTTCTTAATCATCTAAATAAGTGGCTGCTTTTTTATCTAGTTAATGTGATCTAGTCTCAGTCAGTTAATGTTTAAGGTCAAACTTGAAGATCTTCCACCTTCAATCTAACATTCTTTAATGCAGCTTTAAGAAGAAAAATACAGTCTGGCTATTCTGTTTAAGTCAACTTGTCTAAAATTCAGAATTTGTTGAATCTTTTGAATTGCTTGGCAAAGATTGGGAATCTTAAAAGTAATATAAACCTATAGACCGAACTATTTGAGAAGTGAATTTTCTGGATTTGAGAAAGCTGTACAAGGAATTGACAATTAAAGAAATTCGTTCCTGAATATCGCATTATCCCCTCTGGACTCCAATATTCTGTTCTCTCCTGAACTTAAGGAAACAATCATCGTCAACTGCCTGCAGGCTTGTTTGAATTTAACTCTCAGTAACACTCTGATTCTAAATTAGTTCTTGTTTGATTAAAGATCTTCCAAAGTGCAAGTGTATTCCTATCAACCACAACACCGGAGCAGATAGCTTTTGCCTTGCGGTGGTTTATATCCCCTTTGGCCAACCTTGGTGTCCCTGTTGCTGAAGTTATCCTTACTCTCCTGCTCTCCTTGAGATTTATCAATCTTGTGTTTGATGAGGTGAGTAAGCGTTATTCTTTGTATTAAATTCAATAGAGGTGGAGTTATTATTATGTAGAATACACTGATTATAGTCGGCAATAGTTTGAAAATTCTTCACAAGAAAAAAAGGGAACAGTTATAAAATTCTGATTCTTTTTGGTAATAATTCTGGCAGGTCCGAAATGTTGCTCTTGGTATTGTATCTCGTAGGATTAATTGGCAGCAGATGACAATGTTGGAGACGATAGATGGTTAGTGTATCATTGAAGAGAACCTATTTCATTGCATTTTAAAATTGTGTCATTCACCGATAACACTTCTCTTCAAAGTTCTTCTGTTTGTGAAGAGTTTTCTTTAGTGCACTCCAATTGAGTTAGTCGGTTACTATGTTAATACTATACACAGAAGATAACAGGATCTCCTAATAGTTCAACTCTTTTCCCTAATTAAAAAATTTGCCTTGCAAATGATGAAATACATATGATGCTGTTCCAGTGTTGTTACTGTTTCTCAACTACAGAAAAATGTCTGTTTCATGGTGACCAAATGTTGTTCCATTCTTAATTTTGTGAAACCCTCATCTTTTCCCTACTGTGATTTTATCCTTAAGTTATGCTTTCTGCTCTTTAAGATACTGAATTTGATCTCTTGCAGTTTTCTTCACATATATTCGTCGGATATTCAGAAATATTTTTGTTCATGCAGAGCAGATATCTCAGGTGTGATTTATAACATGATGTCTTATTTTAGCATTTATCCAGCTGATCCTTCCCTCTGTGTTTTGGTTTTTGTTTGGCTTCAAATAGGTGTTTTTTTTTTCCCTCTGCCTGTATTCTAGAAGAGATCAGTCAATGTTAAATGTTTCATTCTGCACTGTACAAATATGAAAGTATAGTTACAAAAATAAAATAAACAAATATCAGTATGTGGAATGGGACATACTTCATAGTGAAATGTGAAGCAACATTATGAGTTGAATTGTGGACATTTTATGGTGGTCGAACCATCAATACCAGCAACAATTTATTGAAACTAAATTATGAGTGCTTAAGCTGCTTAAAGTCCTAGAAACAGGTTTGCACTCTAGTCATTGTTAAGAGGCTAGAACAAAATAATGTGATTCCAATTCATATACTTTGCAAGCCCCACAAAATCAGATCTTTTTAATGTCTAATGGATATGAATAAACTGGGGACGTGTAGATCTAATATAGGATACCATAAGCCGTGGAGTTTGCATTTAACTGAGTTGATTTAATGCTGATGGATGTAGAACATTAGTTCACTACCTTATATTAGTAATTTGATTGTAGCATCTTGTGGTTGTGTTTGTTATTTCCTGAGAACAGAATAAATCTGTTTGTCTATTAAGTTGTAGTTTTTCTTTCTTTAGGTTGTATTAGATTTTACTATTATGCACTACTCTAAATCTTTGTGTTTCTTGTAGGCAATGATTGTTAGAGGTTTTCGAGGGGACAGCACCACTCACAAAATATTCTTGTCTGCAGACTCATCTAGTGGAGTTGCAAATTATATTTCCATATCATGCCTTTTTGGTCTAATAGCCTTAGTCACTTTGCCTAAGTACCTTATACAATAAAAACATGTCTAATCATCTGAAAAAGATCCATCGCTTGACCTTCAACTATCTTAACCTCCAAAACAGCGATTAACACTTCTCTTCAAACTTCTTTCTCTTCTTCTTCCTCCACATTTGTACTCTTTTTCTAGAAAAAAGTTGGATTCTTTCCTAGCAGATGTCCATGAAGAAGAAGTCAAATCAATTTCCTTTATCAATTGGAAGTTGCTGACCAATAACTATCCTAATCTCAAAAGTGGGCTGGTTGCTCTCTCCCTCTATCTGTGGTGAGCATTGAAGTCGTTATTGACGTGACAGCTGCATGAAATGGCTATGGAAGTGTTTGGACCTGGTTTCCCATTACGTAAAGGTGATCGAAACTTACATTTTCTGGATGAACAAGTTACTTCTCCTGGAATCTCAATGTGATGTTCCGGATTATCTCTGTATCAGGAGATGGGATTTTTAAACAAGTTCAGCTCAAGAGAAGCTAACTGGTGATCACAAACTTACAAACAATATTAGTCCTTAAAGAAAATCATCAGATCCTTGTGTAATCCGTGGTAACTGCAATCATTCTAGCTCTCGCCACAAAGATTTGGGTATTGCAAAATTATGAGCTTCTGGCTGGGATGACAAAACTTTCGAGTGTTGTTAAAAACTGCAATGTGATTTTTTTATTTATTTTTAATGTTAAGGCACCATTGAAGTGTTGTCTGTATACAGTATAATCTATACCTGAAATGCAGGGAACTTTTGGTGCCTGAAAAAAGGAAAATAACCAGATTGGTATTCTTCTTTGCCTAATGAATACAAAAAAGATTCAAATTTGATTGAAGTTCTTTTAGTTAAAAATTTTGACGTTTAGATAGGAAGGTATGGAGGTCAGATTAGAGTAGAAGGGTAATAAGTAGTTAAGTGTTTTCTCGTTTTTTGGTATGATCAGGTTTGGTGGTAGTGAGGAGCACCGTGTAATTCGTAGTATTACCTTTATTTGTGTATTTTCTTGCTTTTAATATATGCTACCTTCTATTGTTTTTTGTGTTTCAGATATATGACCCTATTTTGCTATTTTTGTGTTGTTGTTCCTTGTCTGGATGTTATGTACTGTTTTCCTCGTTAGTTGTCATGTCATATTCCCTTCTTTAATAATTATTATGATTTTGTACTTGAGCCAAATGTCTTTCATAAATCCTCCCTACCCTCCGACCCAAGGTGCTTTTATAAAAGGTCAGCGGGGCAATCAAAAAGACTTGCTATGTAAGGGTAAAATTTGTAATATTACATTATATAAACTATGCAGAGAAAAATGCTTCCTAACATGATACTTTTAATATCCTAAATTTGAATCAGAGACAACAAAAAAGTCGAAGAAACTAAGCAAAAAAAAACAAAGGTGATTAGAAATTGGACCCATTTGGTCATAGATTTCTCAAGTAATATTTGGGGAAAATTTTGGCAAATAGTGTTTGTTCATACAATTTGTAATTATTTGGCAAATATCCCAAATTCCCAAATACTAGTTTTTTCTAGTATTTGGGTCAAATCTCATTATTTGGGATCTTTTAAAAATTAAAATTTTACCCCAAATTTTTATCTTTTACAAAAAACACCCTCTACAGTAGTTGTTTGCGTTGTATTACATAATTTTTTACGTGAACATCAAAATAGTGATGAAATATTCAGTGAATATGAAAGTGATGATATGATTGTTGATGAAAATGATGAACAATCGGCTCAGGGTAATAAAGTCATGTGCTTTGTCTACTTCACGATGTATGGAATGATGCTTGTTGCACACACTCCAAACTACCACATTGCTCCAATGTCATGGACACTAGTTATTTATTGTAACGAAGATCCAATTGACTTGTAATACAAACTTATGATTAATTTTGATAGTTTTTAAAACTTATGGGTATAAATTATATTTTTCTAAAAAAGTGAAATATGTTTCCTAAATACAAATTTTCACCCAAATAATATTTGCCAAAAATATTTGGAAATTTATCGCCAAACGCAAGCTAAAATTTAGTCTAACTTACTGAGAAAAAGATAAACATACAAAGGATCGTTTGACCATGCAATTTTGACTTTGAATTTTAAAATTTTGATTTGACATTGTGTTTAATTATGACATTTGAACAAAATTTGAATTTAGTTTTTTTTTTTATATTTCAAATCAAAGTTCACCTTAAGGTAGAATTTAAATTCCAAGTTTAGGATTTTATTTTTAAAAAAATTTAAAACTTGATTCATATATTTATATTTTGCAAAAATATTCATATTTAAACTTGTGTAAAAATAAATAAATAATCATACTCGACGTGCAAAGATTGTTTGTACTATATGAAAGAATTATATTGAAACATACCTAGTTACCACTATTGTTGATTTATTAGACCACTGAATCTTTATTAAATTATGTGTATTTGAAAGTTTTATAACAACAATTAATACCATGTATTTACTTATAAAAGAAACATGAAGATATGTGATTACTTGACCTTGAGTCAACCATTGCTGGACAACTACCCTACCAACGTACTACCAATCATAAAATCAAGAAAATAAACAATTATATGATGTGTGGGCCGTCGAGACCGCCTTGATATATATAATCAAGTAACGTTGTATAGGTTGTTGTGGCCACCATGATATTGACAAATATATAAATTAAACATACATAATTATATACGATCAAGGCTAACAACCATTTTCTAAAAGAACAAAACAACAAGGTCAACACAACTGACAACTCACATCTATACAACTCAAAGTTTCTAAGCCTCTAAATTTGGCAATTTCAAAAGAAGAAGAGTAGACCAATCTGCTAGAACTCGACTAAGGAGACCCGTGTACTTGTCTATCAGGACCTGCAAATAAGAATGCAACAACACCAAGCAATAAGGCCTCCGTACGGGATAATGTATCGAGCATGTAAGGCGAAATAATAACTGAGTAGGAATTATTAAGTACTTAAGGCAACTAATCAGAGAGAAACATAACTTGAGCACCTACCTACCCCTGAATCTAAGCATATAAAATATAATCAAACAACAACCTAATCGAACTTCCATAGGTTCAACAGTTAAAAACAACAAACAAGACCTAAGCTCAAAAAGTCTCAATTTAGTCTATATATCTCTATCGGTAGTCCCTAGCTCTGTAGGTAGTTATTACATCTCAATAGCCCCCTCATACACTCTACATATAGCTCTGAAGACCATCGTCATGTTCCAGTAGCCCATTAGGAACTTTTTATATCATAATAGCCCCATAGACATCACATATCCCTCTTAGATATAAACATAGTCTCATGAGCATCAACATATACTCCCTCTAGACAATCGAGAGGCCATAAGTGAACAAGCTTCAATATAACTCTGTGGATAATTATAATAACCCATTGACTACAGAGTAGCTCGAAGGAAATAAAAATAACTTGTCGGCTTTCACTTATTCCAATAACCCCTTAGGCAAGTTATACCTAGAATCATAGGCAAATGTCATATTTTTGCAACTATCCACAATAGCTCGGAGGTCGATAACACACTATCAAATAGCCTAAAGGCAAGCAATATGGCTATAAATGACTTATATGAATAATCATTACACTTTACCTAAATATGGAATTGATAGAATATATGTCCCAACAAGAAATGTCTATATTAATTACAACAGCTAACTTAATGGAATAAGACTACGATAACTTGGCTACGACAACGAGCTATATATTTCGTAAGCTTTACTGTATCTTAAGCACAATTGGCCCCTGCATATGTATCTTGAGCCTCTTGAGCTCCTATAACTGTACTTCGAACACACAATACTCTACTGAGGGTCAGTATTGTAAACTTATATATAAAGAAATTTCATAAGTGAGTGAACTTCAATATAACTCCGAAGCTTCAGTATGATCTTTCAAGATATTTTATTACTCTTATAAGTAAAGTATAGCTCCATAAATAATGTACTTGTCAATATCCTTTTTAGGCAACAAATAAAGGGTAATTTATATGTATATGACTCAAAGGCTTAGTCTCAAATACTAATAGCTTACGAGATAGTCACAGTAGACATCAAATAATTATTTAGTTTATCAACAACTAAGGTGACTTTCTAAGATATCTGCACGACAATTTGTATATCATATCGAAGTATAAGGTCACCAACAAATAGGTAAAATACCTAGAAACTCACCACTATTTATTTACCCAAAGGTAAAACTACAACTCTCATTTGTTTGTTCCACATGTGTCAAAATACGCTAAAGGCCAATTAAGCGATGGCCTTTTATACGAGAAAATTCTTGTATCTCTTAGATCAGGAGGCATTATCTATGACCATTGCCTCCACAATTATTATTTTGAGAACTCATATTGTTCTCCTTTTTGTTATAACCATCGCCTCCACGATTATTATATTGTTTTTTGCCCTTGTCACGTCCACACATATTATCACGATCTCGATTATTTTGTCTTATTTTAGACTGATCGTATGCTTCTATTTCATTTTTTTTTCTAGTAATGGAGCAGTTTCAGTGTGACTGACTTCATGATTTATCATTAAAAGGGCATTATGTTGCTCAACCACCACAAGGCATGAGATCAATTCATAGAATTTCTAAAAATCCTTTTCTTGGTATTGCTGATGTAAGAGGCATCAAAAGTAGTTAAAGTTTTTTCAAACATGTCCTCATATTTTATAGTTTCCCCACATAATTTCAATTGAAAAATGATTCTAAATACAACAGAGTTATACCCAGTTACGATTTTATAATCTTGAAATCGTAAGTGCATCAACTCATAACGAGCCCTTGACATTACTGTTGCCTTGAGGTGGTCATACCTCCCTTTCAAACATATACACAATTCGAGTGGATCTTTCACGTTAAGTATTCACCATCGGGCTTTCATCAAGTATAGTATGACTATAAAATATATATATACACGAACATGGAATGTTACAAAAGCATGTAACCTCATGAGGTATTGAAAGGATAAATTTAATATATTTTTAATTGTTTCAAATATTTATTACTAGTTTCAATAGACATTAACGTCAAAGTTTAGTAGGAATTTCAAGGCATATTTAATACAATACTATTCTTCTTTATGACACACAAATATTTATCATAAATGTATGACAAAAAGATACTTACGAGTATTCTAACCATCATGCTATCGTATTGCTTAGTATTTAATTTAGAGTTATAAGTTATTAGCATATAAATAACATAATAATATAACCCTGAAACATATTGATTATTATGCCTAGTAAAGTATCATAATAATACATAAATCAAGTCATGTATGCAATAATTAAATTGGAGATCAAAGACTTATGAAAGTCCTATTAGAAATGTTATAAACATATAAATGTATACCTGACTCAGAAAGAGAATTGATTAACTTTTGGCAAAAAAAGATAAAATCCTGAATTAAGTAGGTCTCAATTGGTTAGAGACTCGTGCTGATAACATGTTGTAAAATGAGAGGGAAAATACAATAATACTAAACAAGAAAGGAAGACAAATGGTAATGGCAGAAAGTTGTATTTAATCTCTTCAAATGTGTCTTTCACAAGGGTAAGAAATACCCTTTTATAGGATGTAGAAACCATCCGTTTACAATATTTATTCAAATATGTAAGAAGATCTTTAAGAGATACATTAAATAGGTACATTACATTAGGTTGTTGATGAAAAGAAATATCCACAATTAAATGAATTTATAACAATTTTTGCAAAATATGAGAGTTTTATCATTTCTTTCTCATATTATGCCTAGTAATAAATAACTACATAAAGTAAGAGTTCACATTATAACATAGTATAATTTTATATTCAAATTATGTACTAACAACTCTCTTTTAGTCTCAATATCATCATTAAAATCTATAGTATAATTTTTTTGTTCATAACCCAACTAAAAGGATATGAATTCTATAAGTATGTTATCATAATTTGATTGATAGGACACTATCAATCTCCAACTTTGTATAGTTGAGAAATTCATCCTGCCAAAGGTATTTTTTAGATAACTTTTTAGAAATAATTAACGTTCGACCTTTATTAGGACTTTTCGACTATAGTTTCTCTATTTGCAATTTATAGCTATAGTTTCATTTTGTTATATAGTGTATCAATTGTATGTTACGACTAAAGAATATAAATACAAAATAACTAATTTGAGTAAAGCACGTCACGTCATATTTTTAAATATGTTAATTGAGCTAAAATCACTCCCTACAATATCAAAATCTTCTAATGATCTTTTCAATACGGTAATTGAACTAAAATCACACTCATATTATCTAAATATTTCAGTGATCTTTTCAAATATAGTAATTGAGTTAAAATCACTCTCTAAAATATCCAAATATTCCAACTTAAAAACCGGGAGTCTCAAATTAAGTAATACATCATTTATTATAAAGATTCAAAAGCTGAAAATCAAAGACGACATTTCGTATATACAAAAGAAATTGTATCAGATGAATATTAATACAATATTAAAATAATTACGATGATAATTTTTTCAAAATGCAAATGCTAACTTTCAATGACACATATCCCTATTTGCGATACAAATATAAATGTTGTAATTTTTAAAATACAAATACAATTAATACATTTTTGATCTTTTGCAAGTTGGTGCTTGATTTGACTTTCTGCTTGCATCTAAATAGCAAATAAGACATGCATTTTCACCATTGCCTTTGGAAATTTTTTATCATGCATGAGGCACGAGTATGATGTGGCAGACAAAAGTTGTGTGAGGCCCATCTATATTTTGCCAGGTGGATCCATTTCAGAAAAATGGCCAAACTCATCTTTCTCTCTCTACCTTTTAACGTTTTCTTTTTCTCTTTCTTACTTTTTTTACTTTTTTCCCTTTAGTTTCTTTTCTAACAATTCTTCCAAATTTTATACTTCCACTTAAATAACTTTATTCATGAAAAATAGGAAATCCAAAAAATTTTACCGGACTCATTCTATTTCTAACATTTTAATATTATTTTTTATCTCGATATTGATTATTTATATTATTAAAAATAGTTATATAAAATTATTTGTTTATTTACAAAGATATAATTAATATAAAAAAAAAATTAACCAAATAAATTTGTGAAAGCACAAAATAATAGTAGTATGAATTAAAAAAAATTTACACTGGGAGGTAGAACTAAAAAAAAAAAGCTTTAGAAGATGCAAAGATAAAATAAAAAATGGATTTTTGCATTGAAAAAAGATACAACGAAGAAGGAAATTTTTTATTAATATTAAACATTAAAAACATTAAGTGGTTATAGAATAAATAAAAATAAAAATATATTTGGCAATTAAGAATTGAGTGATTAAAATTGAAATCTCAAAAAATAAATTTTTGACTAAAATTTGAATAATTAAAATAGTTGAGTGAATTTGTACTTTATTGGTGAGAGTTCAATTTATTTTTTTAATTTCACTATCTTCAATTTCTTTGAATTCATCCAAAAAAAATTAAATTTAAATTTTTCTAACATATCACTTTAATTTTCCCTCAAATAAACGATATATATATATATATATATATATATATATCGGGGGTGAGTTTCAAAGTTTCTTTATCAAAATAAAATTACAATACGAGTTGCAAGCAAAAAAGAAAATGCAAGTAAAAGAAAAGATTAAAATTGGAAGAGAAAAAGTGAGGAAATGAATAAGTACAGTATGGCCCCACATATACAAATGGCAAGCCAAAAAGGCCTCGCACAACTGACACTATCTGTGCCTCGCACATAATAAATTTTTTTATTGTCTTGAGTGATACACATGTCAAAAGATGGTAAACACCAAAAAAATTAAAAATTGAACATCAAATGATATACCTAGTATTAAAACTCTTCAATAAAGACTGAGTTCATGAGAGCTTCGGGTTCGAGTCTCCTTGGTACGAAGTCGCTTTTGTTAGGGAGCGTTTTTACCCCTAATGTGAGACTTTTCGGAGTGAATTCGAATTTAGTCAGACTCTAATGTGGATATTGGACACCGGATGAAAAAAAAAAAAAAAAAGAACTCTTTGGAGGTCCTTTTGATTAATCCCAACTAAAATTGTAAAAATTGATTGGAAGTGAATGACAAAATATTAAAACATAACACATATTTACTATGTTGTATAATTTTCCCAATTAAAAATCAAATCTCAAAATTTTAGTGAAAGAGGTTGTGTGAAGGCCCAATCATCAAGAAAAATAGGCCCAACAGAAGATAGGCTTTGTTTGTCTCAATAGGTACAATTATTTCTGCATTGCGTATTACTCCTCCTCTGTCAATGCCAAGTGAAATAGTCGTCTTCTTCCTCTGTTCCTCAAATTTGTAGCTTCACTTTTCAGCAACATTGTCACAATACCATCTTCTATTCTCACCAATCAGCAAGATTCGCCATTTTTTTGGTTTTTTTCTAAGGCTTGAGGCATTCATCTTTCAAAGTTCCAGTATAGGGATTTGTCCTGCCTTGGCAATACTTTGGGTCCGAGACAGTCAGAATGGGTCTTGAAGGATCAAGAAACTAGATTTCGTGCTTATAAGGCTAAAAAAGGTAAGATTTTTGTTTAATTGGAAGTGTATTCGAGCTGATTTTTTTGGCATTTATGATACCCATTTGATATTTATTCATGATTGTAAATTTTGAAATTCTTTGCTGTATGGTTCTATATGTTTGTAGATTCATTTATTTAAACTGAAATCTTGTTGGGATTCTCGTATACCCATCTGTATTTTACAGAGGAATCTGCAGATTTGGATTCTTTCTGTTGTTCATTTATGAAATAAATGTTTACATGACAAGGCATTTCGAGTAAATTCATGTGTTTGAATTTTATTTGAAGAATTTGCCGTTTTGAAATTCTTTTTTGCATTTATATCTCATATTGCTATTTGTAGATTCTTAAATGTATGTGGATATGAAGAGGCATTCCATGTAAATTCATGTATTTTAGCTGTATATTTGATTGGCATTTCTGTATAGTGGATACCCATTTGAATTTGATTAAACAATCTGCAGATTTGAATGGCTAGACCTCCATTTTTTGTAACAAGCTTGTGCACTCGCCAAAACGTTAGTTCCCCAATCCGTAACCTAAGTATTGCTGGAAGTAATGGTGGGGTTGAAGGTGAAGTTGCTACACAAAACGCAGATCGATCAAGTTTAGTAAATCATCAAAGTGAGCAACAGAGCTTTGCTGAAATAGCTAAAGATGTTTGCAAAGTCATCCGGACACGACCCAGATGGGAACAAATATTGTTATCTGATTTCCCCACTGTTAATTTTACTGATCCAAGATTCTATACTGAGGTTCTGAAGGCACAAAAAAATGTTATGTTGTCGCTTCGGTTTCATTTTTGGCTTAGTTCTCAAAATGGTTTTTCGAGGGATCAGTTCTCTGATGAAGTCATATTTAGTGGGCTTGTACAAGCCAAGGCAGCCAGTGCAGCCAAATGTTTTCGGCAAAATATGAACTTTGTGCCTCAACCTAGTTGTTTGGAGGCCTACATTCAGTGTCTTTGTGAAAATGGATTGATTGAGGATGCCCTCGACGTGTTTACTGAATTGAGAGGTGTTGGCCACTGCCCATCATTGAGAATTTGGAATTCAGCCCTTTCAGATTCTGTCCGAGCTGGAAGAACTGACATTGTCTGGAAATTGTACGAGGATATGACAGAATCTGGTGTTGTAGCAGATGTAGATACGATTGGGCACTTGATTCAAGCATTTTGTGTGGAGAACAATTTTCCAGAAGGTCATCAACTTCTTCGACAGGTTTTGGAAGCTGGGCATGCCCCTAGTAGTGTTGCTTTTAATAAATTGATTTATGGATCATGTAAGAACAGAGATTACTTTAGACTGTCATCTCTTCTCCATTCAATGATTGCAACTAATTGTTCTGTTGATATATTCACTTATCAGCATGTTATTCAGGGACTATGTGAAACAAGAAAGATGCGTGAAGCTTTTAGGATATTTAATGATCTAAAGAATAGAGGCTATGCTCCGGATATGGTTATGTATACAACAATGATTAATGGTCTCTGTAAAATGAAATCGGTTGGAGATGCCCGGAAATTATGGTTTGAGATGATTCAAAAGGGATTCAATCCCAATGAATACACATATAACACACTCATCCATGGGTATTTAACAACTAACCGTCTAAATGAAGCTGAAAGTCTTTATAAGGAAATGTGTGATAAAGGATATGGAGAGACCACAGTGACATATAATACCATGATTCACGGGCTGTGTCTTTATGGAAGAGTAGGAGAAGCTTACAACTTGTTCAATAAAATGGCTGAGAATGGTGTTACTCATGATGTGGTCACATACACTTCTCTTATTCAGGGTTTCTGCAAGAATGGGAAGATAGCTGAAGGTCTTCAGTTTTTATATGAACTGTTAAAGCAGGGGCTGCAACCATCACCTGCTTCTTATACAGTGTTAATTGAGAAACTTTGTGAGATTGGCCATGTTTCGGAGGCGAAATCATTGTGGAACGATATGCAAGATAGAGGTGTCAAACCAGCAACATCGACTTATGATTCTATCATACTTGGATTAATCAAGCAGGGATATGTAACAGAGGGGCTAGATTGGTTGAGCAGTATGATGAAGAGTAGGTTCAGACCAAGGAGAAAAACTTTTGAGGAACTGATTTATCATCTTTCTCAAGCAGATAAGTTGGATGAGTCTTTATCCATTTTAGTTTACATGCTTAGGCTAGGTCATGTTGTCAGAGAAAAAATTTTCTGTTCTCTAGTAAATAAACTTTGCAAAGATAATTCCCACCATATTGAGATGCAAATGAGATATATTGTCTGAGCAATTCAAGATGGTTGATGTCTTATAAAGATTGCAACACCTTTATCTTGTCTAAGGCCAAATCGGAAGAGAAGATTTATTTGCTTTATACACCTTGATCATGCAACTTCACATTTTTTGTTATAACTTAATGTTGTATTTTGTTAGTCTTATTGATATGTGATAGAGATCAAATTTGTAGCATGTGCTACTACACATCCCACACTGTATTTCTGTTACCGCTTACAGTAAATTTGATGATGGATGCACTCACATTCTTGAAGTGCATTCATTCCTTAGAGAATCTGTGGTTTCTGCTAGGAGAGAGACACCAATCACTTCTTCTGAATAACTTTTGTCAAATGGTTAACTTTTGTCAAATGGACTGTTTTGGTGTGTGTTTCCAGTGTGGTCAGAATTTGAATTCTACTTTCTTGCAATGTTCAACTTTCATGGTCAGTGGTACTTCATTAGAGGAAATATCTATTTTAGATCAAAATGTATGACTGATTTTTGTGTTTACTTCACTTTGTTTGGTTTGTATCCTAATTTAGAACTAAACTTTCTTTCCTTAAAAGAAAGAGACAGAAAAGCCGATGGGGACAATTCTGGAGTGATCTAAAATCTAGTTATTACTTTTTGCATTAGGCTTCTAAAATACAATTTTAACACTCAAGTTAGGAAAATTATGTCGAATCAATTTATTGATAACCTAAAAGGGAAGTACATTACTTTTTTTTGTTCAGTCAAAAACATTGGTGGCCCAATGCTTTTGAAGCTAAAATCTTCCATTGCTGCATTGATTATGTACATCATGATTATGCCTACTGTAACAGACAGAGAAAGTTCATTGTGCTTTCTACATTTTACGCCAAAATCTTAAAAGGGAATTCATCTTTTTTTAACCTTAAGATGTTACCAGATTTTCTTTCAAAAACTCTCTGGTTCCTTTCTTTCCACAATCCAGCATATGCAGGAAGGATTTGTGTCCCAGATCTTCTTTCTCTCATTGTTTAGGACCTTGTATTACCAGCATTGCATTAATTATTTTGCTGTTCTTGGCATTACCCTCTTATCATTGAATATGGTCAGGAATAATTGCCTAGATGTGCTATTATGGGACAATGTACGAAGATATGATTTGTAATCTCTGCATTCAGACAAATGACATCTGTTACATATTCTCTGTAAATTATCCTGGGTAAGGGGCAGCTTCAGGGTCCAAAATCAAGTGGAAAAATGCCACTGTCTGGTGCTTTGTTTCTCCATATTTGTCTCCATGGTTATGTTCCTTTTTAGCAATAAAAAAGAGATCAAACTCTTGCACTAAGAGTTAACAGTGAACGATTCAGTTCTTTGTAGCTCCCATGCTAGTGAGTCAGGCTTGTCTTCTAGGATCAGTGCTGTTTCCAGCAGCTGAAACAGTTGAATCAGTTCCCCAACTTCCAATCATTTGCATCTTTTCTTCATTTTGATGTCCCACTATTGACCTGTTTTAACTGATTGGTACTTTCAATTGCAGCATCATTCCCTTCTCTTTGCTGGGTACGTAGGAAACTATATTTACTAGTCTTTTAATAGTGATAAGATTTTTTTTTCATTTTATCACACTTACACATGCGTCCTGATTTAATTTGAGCTTGTAAGATGGAAAGTAAAATTGTGGTTCACAATAAGTAAGGGGAACTGAGAGGAAGGCTATCCGAGAATCCATCATGAAAACCCTCTTTAAAGCCTATGTCGTGATATGCTAGGTGGAGCTGATTCAATTCCTTGTCGTCATTTGAGTCCACAGGTGCACTTCTTGGCTATCCTTTTTCCTTAAAATCTATCTTATCTGATTGCACATATTCTGTTGGTCTTTAAGATGCCCTTGGCTCCAACATATTCAGGTGCCTGTGATCCTGGAAGAATGATTCAGGTGAGACATACTAATGAAGGCTAAAAAAGGAATGAGGCCCCTCGTTCACCTCCTAACGTGCTTCCTCAAATAGAAGTCAGATTTTGTGCTACTTCCAAAAGGTAATATCATAAATTACTTCTTATTGATAATGCTGACAAATAATGGCAAGTTGATGAAAACCAGTTCTGGGATAAGAGAGATACTGTTATGCTGCAGAGGTTTGCTTGGGTTGAACTCCATAAGTCAACCTACGATGATGATACTTCGTTATATATGGTTTTCAATATGGATATTGGCATTGCCAACCAAAATCACAACGTTGAGAGTTGTCTGATAAATGTACTTCATAGGTAGTAGCAATACCAAGTTGATGGATCTCAAGCTAGGTGATGATTTCCGCTAATTGCAGAATTAGTAGAGTTCTAATAAACATCCTTTCTCTGTAAACTATCCTGGCTAAGGGCCACTTCATGGACCAAAATCCAGCGGAAAAAAACCCTTTTGTGTGGAGCTTTTTCCCTCCAGATTTGTCTCCGTGCCCACGTTCCTACTTCAGCAGCAGAGCAGCAGAACAAATCAAACTCTTGTCATAAGAGTTAATAGCAAAATATCCAGTTCTTTGCAGCTTCCATACCAGTGAGTCTTGTCTTTTCTTCTATAGCCTGTGCTGTTTCCACAGTTTCAGTTGCTGCAATTTCTATTGCATCATCGTTCCTATCTTTGCTGCTCGTGTTACAGTCAGCTTACGACACTTTTTGGTTGTATTCTTACCTTTGGTGCTTTTGCGCGAAAGTTGTCCCAGGCAGGTCATAAAAAAGGGTTCTTAAGCATAGGAGTACTTTAAATAGCCAACTACAACAAAACATCTGCTTAATTCAAAATTCAAGAACTTAAAATATCTCAACAAACTAAAACAACCACATAAAAGTTTAAAATTCAAATCATCCTAAACTTAAGCAACTTAAGTATTAGGCGACTAAGAAAATTACTGCAGTAACTTAAAAAACAATTTTCAACAAAAACAATGTTTTCACTGTGCTTGAACAGTCTGAAGCAATGAACTATTCATAGATCTGCCATCCCTGGTTGTCCTTAGTTTGTCCGCATTGGTTGCAGATTTGGACAATCCTTCCCTCTGAGCTATCTTTTTAGGCTGAGTTAGACTCAGGTGCCTTATCTTTACCAACATCATCATTTTCCCCTTTACTTTCCTTCAACTCATCCTCTTGACTTGCAACCAGCTTTTGCAATCTATCAGCCAAGCCTTCAATGTTTGTGTGTATATCATCATCAGGGTCTTGAGAGGGATCATCGGAATCAGAACAAGAATTGTTGAATGCTGCTTCTATCCTTAAGTGCATGCGTCGTACACGACTTTCATCGTCCCTCCAGCTCTTCTGTTCAACGTTTCTCCTTTTCATCTCCATTTCCTCTTCTTCTGATGAATCAGAGTTCTGGTTAAGCATGTCTTTCCAGTGTTCCTGAGTGATCTCACTCGACGCAGAAGTTCCAGCTAAATCATAATTGCGTTTCTTACGAGTCTTCATCTCCTTGTCCTCTTTTAATGCATCTGAATTGATAAAAGGACATTGTATGAATGTTTATATTTTGGATTAATCAATCAACCAAAGAAGTTGCTACTATATATCTTAAGCATTGGTATCAAACAAGGTGTGGAGCTAATTGCTGGAATTAAACTTAACACATTTCAAAGACTAATTGTTCATAGATAAAAGTAGTCCTATTGGAAAATTGTGCACAAACATCAAGGTGAAAAAACACTTACATAAATATGTTCTTGAGAGATTCATTTGAACACAAAAATTTTGAATTATCATTTTCTTTCATTCAATTCGCAAGTGGTCAATGCCTCAATGGTCATAAGTGATTATTTCCACTATAATATTGTTCTTCAAACTAATATTTTACTCCATTTTCATGACAAGCATGGTAGTATATCCTCATTGTATATCACAACAACATACACAGTGAAATTTCATACGTGGGGTTTGGGGAGGGTAGAGTTTACGAAAATCATACCGCTACCTCGTGAAGGTGAAGAGGTTTTTCTCTAAGGATCTTCGGCTCGTGTACAACATATCAAAATAGATATGAAAAAAAGAAAAAATAACAGTGGAGAAACAAAACAACTATTAAGAGAACAATAACAACTACAAAATAATGCGATAACTTAAACTATATCCTCATTGATTATTCTTTTATATAAATTATTGTGTAAATATCCCTTCTTTTTTCAAGAAAAAATCATTTTCACTGCTATCATTGTTAATTTTATTTTACAAGTTCAACATTTAGCTCAAAAAACTTGTGTTGTAAAAAATCAAAGATGTTGGAACTGTATAGACCTAGGGATCTTGAAGCTATCGTCATGAAATGATTAGATACAAAGATTTGTTTCGACCTTCTAACCTAAAGTATAAAATATTTTATAATGAATCGATACTAATTTTTTGGTTCGTGAAGATGTATAGAATTTGAGACATAAATATTATAATTGAAGGTTTATATCATCAAAGGATGTGTAGAGGATGGGGCTATTCCTTCCCCGATTAAAGATATTGGGTTTGAGCTGTAGATATTGAAAAATTCTTGGTAGGAAGCGTTACCCCCCAAATTGTCTTATAAAACATAATTACATATATTATCACTAGTTAAGAGTTTTATATCATATATTGAGGAAGATATACACATATCTTTAAAAATAGTCAAAATTAGATAGATATCTACGCAATTAAATCATCTACAATTCAATATGGAGAAATTATTTTAGTCTTTATTTGGACGAAAAATGTTGAAAATACTTTATTTAGTTTTATTGTATCATAAAACAAAATCCGACGCGGAACTCAATTTTCCAATCGGGATCCGACTCTAACACTCGATCCAGGACTCAATTTTCATATTGGGACCCTACCTCGACTCGAGATCCGACTTTTGAACTGGCCAACCCTGACATTGGACTCAAAACTTGAACTGAGATTCAATCTTGACTCAAGACCTGACATCCAAATTGAGATTCGACCCTGATGTCGATACTTGAATCGAGATCCAACCCCAACACTCGATCCAAAACTCGACTTTCAAATTGGGATTCGACCTCGATAACTGGATTAGATTCGATCTTAATCCCAAAACACAACTCTGATGACTGATTCGAACTCGATTCTGACACCTGATTAGTAACCTGAGCCTGATTAGGCGCTAGGGTTTAGTGATCAATAATATAATTTAAGCACGAGACAAGAATATTCGATGATTTCTTACCATCTATTCTAGCCTTGATTTCTAGATTAGAAACTTCTTCTACATTAAATTTAATTCATAAAAAATTCAACTTCTTTAGACCTCATATCAATTGAAGATCAAACGAAAAAAAAATGTAAACATATACACATGACCCCAAAAATACTTTAATTTATTTAGCTTTACTTTATCATAAAACAAAATCCGATGCGGAACTCGATTTTCCAATTGGGATTCGACTCTAACACTCGATCCAGGACTCAATTTTCATATTGGGATCCTACCTCGACTCGAGATCTGACTTCCGCATCGGCCAACCCCGACATTGGACTCAAAACTTAATACTCGAACTAAAATTCGATCTTGACTCAAGACCCAACATCCAAATTGAGATTCGACCCCGATGTTGATACCTGAATCGAGATCCAACCCTAACACTCTATCCAAAACTCGACTTTCAAATTGGGATTCGACCCATATAGCTGAATTGGAGACGATCTTAATCCCAAAACACAACTCTGATGACTGATTCGAACTCGATTCTGACACCTGATTAGTGACTTGAGCATGATTAAGCGCTAGGGTTTAGTGATCAATGATATAATTTAATCACGAAACAAGAATATTCGATGATTTCTTACCATCTATTCTAGCCTTGATTTCTAGAATAGAAACTTCTTCTGCATTAAATTTAATTCATAGAGAATTCAACATCTTTTGACCTCATATCAATGAAGATCAAACGAAAAAAATGTAAACATATACCCATGACACAAAAAATACTTTAATTTATTCAGTTTTACTTTATCCTAAAACAAAATCCGACACGGGACTCGATTTTCCAATCGAGATCATGCTCTGACACCCAATCCAGGACTTGATTTTCATATTGGGACTCGACCCCGACTCGAAACCCTACTTTCGAACCGGCACATTCGACTAGAATTGAGATTCGATCCTGACACCTAACTCAAGACCCGACATCCAAATCGAGATTTGACCTCGATGTCGATTCATGCTCGAGATTCAACCCTAACACTCGATCCAAAACCCGACTTCCAATTTGGGATTCGACCCCGACAACTGAATTGGATCCGATCTTGATCCCAAAACTCAACTCCGATGATTGATTTGAAACTCGATTCTAACATCTGATTAGTTACTTGAGCTTGATTCTGTGCTAGGGTTTAGTGATCAATGACATAAGTTAAGCACGAGACAAGAATAATCTTCGATGATTTCTTACCATCTGTTCTAGCCTTGATTTCCAGAATAGAAACAACTTCTACATTAAATTTAATTCATAGAGAATTTAACTTCTTTTGACCTCATATCAATTAAAGATCAAACCAAAAAAATGTAAACATATATACACATGACACAAAAAATGTACTTTAATTTATTAGTCATACGCATACACATAATCAAAACACACGATGTATACCTTCACGTTGTTGTTCTGCAAATGCCACCAGAAAATCATCCAAACCCTCCTTCAAAAGGTCTCTATCACAAAGGAGCAATTCGATATCAGCATTGATTTTAGCAGCTACAGAACTTTTTGCATCAATCTGACTACGTTTCGCTTCAAGATCAATAATTTTATCCTCCATATGTTTGATGATTTTGCGAAGTTCGCGTTCAGACCATGTCATTCCATGAGCATTATCCTCATCACTTTTCGATTCAAATGGTGAAATTTCGTCGATTGTAGTCTCATCATCACTGACACCCTTATCGAAGCTTTCTCCGATAACAATTTTATTCTCATTCATTTTTCTGATGAACAAATAAAATATATTCAAGTGAACATATAGTTATATATATAGTGAATTTTTGTAGTTTTAATTTTAGTCAAAGAGGAAAATTTTCATAATCTTGACTAATTTGTAACTGAAATTAATAACATGTGTATGAGAAGACTTTGAAATATATATTGGACATTTATGTTTATACCAAACTATTTTTATATTGGGAATAATTAATTAATGAACTGGTGTAATTAATTGAACAATTAAATTACTGATTTTTTAGAATTGAAATGGGATGTGCTCAGATTTAAATGCATTTGCAATATCTAAATTTATTTATATGTTTGAGATTGTTTTTTATCATAAATATGGGTGATATTTGCATGACATAATTATGACGTCTTGATTATTAGGAATAAATACTTTTTATATTTGAGTTGTGGTATTTAATATTTGGCGAAATGGTCCGTTGGATCCTTGTACTTGTATGAGTTTGTATTATGGACCCTTCTACTTAATCATTTACCAACTGAACCCCTGAACCCATTGAAATTGAGTATTTTAAACTCTTTTCTCACATGGTGGATAGTGCGTGTAATACAACTCCTAATACATGTCAAATTCCACCTCATCTTTAACTGCCACGTTGGAAATAAAATGGTAAAATTAAATTAAAGCCCCTAAATTTTATTTGAAAAATCTTTCTCTTCTTCCAATTTTGTTCCAGATTTCTCTTCTTTCTCCACCGCAACATGGTGGTGGAGCTACCACTCGAAGATGGAGAGGGCGACTGCGCCACATTCGATTTGAAAAAAGCAACAATGACCCTAAATGGCTACAATAGTCGCTCTAAAACCCTAGATCTCACAAACAATCAGTTCTTGTCCAAGTTACTCAACCATTTATTTGTTTGGAACAATGAAAGAAATTTGTTACTTGTGGAAAATTTTTGTAGAGTAATAAAGACTAAATTTGTTCAAGAAATAATGAGTCATTTGAAGAAGATGAAAGGCAACCTGAAACAATGAAAAAAATGGAGAAAGAATTTGGAGATAAGTAGAAAAACCCCAAAAAAACTTTTTTTTGTCCAACAATGGTAAATGAATAAATGGGGAAGAAGATGACTCTTAGTTAGGTCAAAACTTGACATTTTCAATCCCTTTTGAAGACCTCACGCTCTTAAAATATGTGTATCACACGCACTTTGACCAAAAATGCCACATAGTATGACATGTCAAAAAAATGGTTTAAAATATCAAGTTTCAATAGGTTTAGGGGTTTAGTTGGTAAATGGTTAAGTAGAAGGGTCCAGAATACAAATTCATACAAGTACAAGGGTTTATCAGACCATTTTGCCTTAACATTTAAATCTAAGTTCATGAGAAAATTTAGCAAAAAAAGGTCAATTTAATTGTCAAAATGCCTATTTAATCCCCCCACCCCCCACCCACCACCCCCCTTTATTTTAGCGTTTTAGGGTTTAAAATATAAGAAAAGGTGGAGTCAGGATATTTTATATAATTTTAAATATTTGGGCTAGAATTTTAAGTCTAATAAAATATACATAAAATCTCACTAAATTAGTATAAATGGGACTATGAAATATTATTATTATATAGATGTATTATTTAATTGATAAATTAACATTTATTAATTTAAAGAGTGTTTTGAGATTCAATGAAGATTAATTTTGATTTCATCAAAATAATTGTATCTAATTTATGTATATAAAAAAAAAAACTAAACTTATTATACATAAAGTAAATATAGTGAGACATACTGATGAAGGCTAAAAAGGGAATGAGGTCCCTCGTTCACCTCCTAACTTGCTTCCTCAAATAGAAGTCAGATTTTGTGCTACATCCAAAATGTAGTATGATAAATTACTTCTTATTGATAATGCTGTCAAATAATGATGAAAACCAGTTCTGGGATAAGGGCCACTTCATAGACCAAAATCTAGCGGAATAAAGCCCTTTTGTGTGGAGCTTTTTCCATCCAGATTTGTCTCCGTGGCCATGTTCCTACTTCAGCAGCAGAACAGATCAAGCTCTTGTTATAAGAGTTAATAGCAAAAGATCAGTTCTTTGCAGCTTCCATAACAGTGAATCTTGTCTTTTCTTCTATAGCCTGTGCTATTTCCACAGTTTCAGTTGCTGCAATTTCTATTGCATCATCGTTCCTTATCTTTGCTGCTTGTGTTACTGTCAGCTTACTACACTTTTTGGTTGTATTATTACCTTTGGTGCTTTTCCGAGGTGCGCGAAAGCTGGCCCAGACAGATCATAAAAAAAGGGTTCTTAAGCATAGGAGTACTTTAAATAGCCAACTACAACAAAACATCTGCTTTCCTTCAACTCTTCCTCTTGACTTGCAACCAGCTTTTGCAATCTATCAGCCAAGCCTTCAATGTTTGTGTGTATATCATCATTAGGGTCTTGAGAGGGATCATCGGAATCAGAACAAGAATTGTTGAATGCTGCTTCTATCCTTAAGTGCATGCGTCGTACACGACTTTCATCGGCCCTCCAGCTCTTCTGTTCAGCGTTTCTCATTTGCATCTCCATTTCCTCTTCTTCTGATGAATCAGAGTTCTGGTTAAACATGTCTTCCCAGTGTTCCTGAGTGATCTCACTCGACGCAGAAGGTCCAGCTAAATCATAATTGCGTTTCTTACGAGTCTTCAACTCCTTGTCCTCTTTTAATGCATCTGAAATTGATAAAAGGACATCGTGTGAAATGTTTATATTTTGGATTAATCAATCAACCAACCAAAGAAGTTGCTACTATATATCTTAAGCATTGTTGTGGAGCCAATTGCTGGAATTAAACTAAACACTTTTCAAAGACTAATTGTTCATAGATAAAAGTAGTCCTATTGGAAAATTGTGCACAAACATCAAGGTGAAAAAGCACTTACATAAATATGTTCTTGAGAAATATTCATTTGAACACAAAATTTGAAATATCATTTTCTTTCATTCAATTCGCAAGTGGTCAATGCCTCAATGGTCATAAGTGATTATTTCCACTATAATATTGTTCTTCAAACTTATATTTTCCTCCATTTTCATGACAAGCATGGTAGTATATCCTCATTGTATATTACAACAATAACATACACAGTGAAATTTCATAAATAGGGTTTGGGGAGGGTAGAATTTACGAAGATCATACCGCTACCTCGTGGAGGTGAAGAGGTTGTTCTCGAAGGATCTTCGGCTCGTGTACAACATATCAAAATAGGTATGAAAAAGAGGAAAAATAACAGTGGAGAAACAAATCAACTACTAAGAGAACAATAACAAACACAAAATAATGCGATAACTTAAACTATATCCTCATTGATTATTCTTTTATATAAATTATTGTGTAAATATCCCTTCTTTTTTCAAGAAAAAATCATTTTCACTGCTATCATTGTTTATTTTATTTTACAAGTTCAACATTTAGCTCAAAAAACTTGTGGTGTAAAAAATCAAAGATGTTGGAATTGTATAGACCTAGGGATCTTGAAGCTATCGTCATGAAATGATTAGATGCAAAGATTTGTTACGACCTTCTAACCTAAAGTATAAAATATTTTATAATGAATCGATACTAATTTTTTGGTTCGTGAAGATGTATAGAATTTGAGACATAAATCTTAAAATTGAAGGTTTATATCATCAAAGGATGTGTAGAGGATGGAGCTATTCCTTCCTCAATTAAAGATTTTGGGTTTGAGCTGTAGATATTGAAAAATTCTTAGTAGGAAGCGTTAACCCCCAAACTGTCTTATAAAACATAATTACATATATTATCACCAGTTAAGAGTTTTATATCATATATTGAGGAAGATATACACATATCTTTAAAAATACTCAAAATTAGATATCTACGCAATTAAATCATCTACAATTCAATATGGAGAAATTATTTTAGTCTTTATTTGGACGAAAAATGTTGAAAATACTTTATTTAGTTTTATTGTATCATAAAACAAAATCCAACTCGGAACTCGTTTTTCCAATCGGGATCTGACTCTGACACTCGAACCAGGACTCAATTTTCATATCAGGACCCTACCTCGACTCGATATCCAACTTCCGTACTGGCCAACCCTGATATTGGACTCAAAACTCGAACTGAGATTCGATCTTGACTCAAGACCCGACATCCAAAATGAGATTCGACCCGATGTCGATACCTGGATCGAGATCCAACCCTAACACTCGATCCAAAACTCGACTTTCAAATTGGGATTTGACCCCGATAGCTTAATTGGATTCGATCTTAATTCCAAAACACAACTCTGATGACTGATTCGAACTTGATTCTGACACCTGATTAATGACTTGAGCCTGATTAGGCGCTAGGGTTTAGTGATCAATGATATAATTTAAGCACGAGACAAGAATATTCGATGATTTCTTACTATCTATTCTAGCCTTGATTTCTAGAATAGAAACTTCTTCTACATTAAATTTAATTCATAGAAAATTCAACTTCTTTTGACCTCATATCAATTAAAGATCAAACGAAAAAAAAATGTAAACATATACACATGACACAAAAAATACTTTAATTTATTTAGCTTTACTTTATCGTAAAACAAAATCCGACGTGGAACTCGATTTTCCAATTGGGATCCGATTCTAACACTCTATCCAGGACTCGATTTTCATAGTGGGACCCTACATCGACTCGAGATCCGACTTCCGAATCGGCCAACTCCGACATTGGACTCAAAACTCAATACTCGAATTGAGATTCGATCTTGACTCAAGACCAGACATCCAAATTGAGATTCGACCTGATGTTGATACCTGAATCGAGATCTAACCCCAACACTCGATCCAAAACTCCACTTTCAAATTGGGATTCGACCCATATAGTTGAATTGGATCCGATCTTAATCCCAAAACACAACTCTGATGACTGATTCAAACTCGATTCTGACAACTGATTAGTGACTTGAGCCTGATTAGGCGCTAGGGTTTAGTGATCAATGATATAATTTAAGCACGAAACAAGAATATTTGATGATTTCTTACCATCTATTCTAGCCTTGATTTCTAGAATAAAAATTTCTTCTGCATTAAATTTAATTCATAGAGAATTCAACTTCTTTTGACCTCATATCAATGAAAGATCGTAAACATATACACATGACACAAAAAATACTTTAATTTATTTAGTTTTACTTTATCATAAAACAACATCCGTCACGGGACTCGATTTTCCAATCGAGATCATGCTCTGACACCCGATCCAGGACTTGATTTTCATATTGGGACCCGACCCCGACTCGAAACCCGACTTTCGAACCGGCACATTCGGCTCAAAACTCGAATTGAGATTCGATCCTGACACCTAACTCAAGACCCGACATCCACATCGAGATTCGATCTCGATGTCAATACCTGGCTCGAGATTCAACCCTAACACTCGTTCCAAAACCCGACTTCCAAATTGGGATTCGACCCCGCCAACTAAATTGGATCCGATCTTGATCCCAAAACTCAACTCCGATGACTGATTCGAAACTCGATTCTAACATCTGATTAGTGACTTGAGCCTGATTTCGTGCTAGGGTTTAGTGATAGATGACATAAGTTAAGCACGAGACAAGAATAATCTTCGATGATTTCTTACCATCTGTTCTAGCCTTGATTTCCAGAATAGAAACAACTTCTACATTAAATTTAATTCATAGAGAATTTAACTTCTTTTGACCTCATATCAATTAAAGATCAAACCAAAAAAAATGTAAACATATATACACATGACACAAAAAAAAGTACTTTAATTTATTAGTCATACGCATACACATAATCAAAACACACGATATATACCTTCACGTTGTTGTTCTGCAAATGCCACCAGAAAATCATCCAAATCCTCCTTCAAAAGGTCTCTATCGCAAAGGAGCAATTCGATATCAACATTGATTTTAGCAGCAACAGAACTTTTTGCGTCAATCTGACTACGTTTCGCTTCAAGTTCTATAATTTTATCCTCCATATGTTTGATGATTTTGCGAAGTTCACGTTCAGACCATGTCATTCCATGAGCATTATCCTCATCACTTTTCGATTCAAATGGTGAAATTTCGTCAATTGTAGTCTCATCATCTCTGAGATCCTTATCGAAGCTTTCTCCAATAACAATTTTATTCTCATTCATTTTTCTTATGAACAAAAAAAATTATATTCAAGTGAACATATAGTTGTATATATAGTGAATTTTTGTAGTTTTAATTTTAGTCAAAGAGCAAAATTTTCATAATCTTGACTAATTTGTAACCGAAATTAATAACATGTGTATGAGAAGACTTTAAAAAAAATATATATGTGGCACATTTATGTTTATACCAAACAATTTTCATATTGGGAATAATTAATTAATGAACTGGTGTAATTAATTGAAAAATTAAAATACTGATTTTTTAGAATTGAAATTGGATGTGCTCAAATTTAAATACATTTGCTATGTATCTAAATTTATTTATATGTTTGAGATTGTTTGTTTATTATAAATATGGGTGATATTTGCATGACATAATTATGACGTCCTGATTATTAGGCATAGCATAAATACTTTTTATGTTTGAGTTGTGGTATTTAATATTTTACATCTAAGTGTCATGAGAAAATTTAGCAAAGAAAGGCTACTTTCAAAATTTAATTGCCAAAATGCCTATTTACTTTTTCTTTCCCTTTATTTTACCATTTTAGGGTTTTAAAATATAAGAAGAGGTGGAGTCAAGATATTTTTTTAATAATTTTAGACAGTTTGGGTAAAATTTTAAGTCTAATAAAATATATATAAAACTTCACTAAATTAATATAGGTGGATCATGAAATATTATTATTTTATATATGTATTATTTAATTGATAAATTAATATTTATTACTTTAAAAAGTGTTTTGAGATTCAATGAAGGTTAATTTTGATTTTCATCAAAATCATTGTATCTTACTAATTTATATATCATATTTATTGAATTCACATAAAAAAAACCTAAATTTATTATACATAAAGTACATTAAATATATCAAAATCAGTCTATCTTACTAAATTATGTATCATATTTATTGAATTCATTTTTTAAAAATTAATTCATTATACATAAAGTACAATATATGTGTATGATTCATTGTAATATATTCTTTTGTTAAATGATTCATTGAAAATTTTTCAATAAATTCATTGTAAAAATACATTATACATAGTGTTCATTATTTCTTAATAATTAAATATTATCATTATATATTTACTAAAAACATTCAATATATGATGGTGAGAGAATAAACTATATAAGCAACATAGGAAATTTCTTGAAACCATATCTAAATATGTTTTCTCATTTAAAATGTGTCACAAAATCAACAATGACAGATCAAATACGTATAATGTGAGTACAAAAAAAGTCATTCCACATCCACTCGAAAAGATTTGCAGTCGTGGCAACACTGAAATTTTTTGATGCAATTAAAAAAGTTAAAGATGAACTTCAGCTAGATTTGAATTTTTTTTTAAAAGAGACAAAACATAATAGAATCATATTTCAATAATAAATTGTCTTAGATATATTTGTACTTTTAAAAAAATATTAATTTATAATATTAATGGAACCATATATTTATATATAGAGGTATTTTGTAAATATATTATCTTATTATTTTGTTGAAATAAGTGACTTTTACGGCTCATATCCTCATTCTTTTTTTATCATTTATTCTTTTTGTCATATCATTATATTTCTTTTGTTTTTTCTCATTTATTATTTTTATTTTCTTTTTTATTCTTTTCTCATTTATTAATTTTATTTTTTTAATTTTTTTTATTCTTTATTAGAAACACCCTTTGGTATTAATTTTATTATTTCTACTTTTTTTAGGTTAGTTTATCTTCTTTTTATTGTTTTCTCTCTTTCTATATTTTCACCTTTTTAAGAAAATAAAAGAAATTACTTTGTTCTTTTTCATTAATTATTTTTATTTTCTCTTTTATTCCTTTCTCATTTTTTTCTTCATATTATCATTTATTAGAGATACCATTTGGTAATATTTTTATTATTTGTTTCTTCTTTTTTTGGTTAGTTTATCTTATTATTTCTCTCTCTATCTACATATTTACCTTTTTAAGAAAATAAATTATTATTTTTCTTATTTATTATTTTTATTTTCTCTTTTATTCTTTTCACATTTATTATTCTTATTCTTTTTTTCATATTATCTTTAAATAGAGATACCATTTGATAACAATTTTATTATTTCTTTTTTATACTTTTCATTTTATTGAAATGCCATTTGACAATATTTTATAATTTATTTCTTTCCTCTTCTTTTTTTATTTTCTTTTTTCCTTTATTAGAGATGCAATTTNTCTTAATGATACAAAAACATATATATATTATTATAGTATCATTGATTAATGAGTAGGGTGTAAACAAAAAATCTTAATGATACCACAAAATTATATGTATACTCTTAGGGCTCGTTTGGCAGAGTGAAATGGGATGTGCTCAAATTTAAATGCATTTGCAATATCTAGATTTATTTATATGTTTGAGATTGTTTTTTATTATAAATATGGGTGGTATTTGCATGACATAATTGTGACGTCTTGATTATTAGGCATAAATACTTTTTTATGTTTGAGTTGTGGTATTTAACATTTTAAATCTAAGTGTCATGAGAAAATTTTGCAA